>NC_133773.1:119289450-119439698 GCF_003597395.2 Chelonoidis abingdonii | reverse complement strand
TAGGAAAAAGTTCCTAACTGTCAGGGTGGTTGGACACTTGAATAAATTGCCTGGGGAGGTTGTGGAATCTCCATCTCTGGAGATATTTAAGAGTAGGTTAGATAAATATCTATCAGGGATGGTCTAGAGAGTATTTGGTCCTGCCATGAGGGCAGGGGACTGGACTCAATGACCTCTCGAGGTCCCTTCCAGTCCTAGAGAGTCTATGAATCCCTTTGGTCCAAGCTCGATTGGCTAGTCCATGCCACCATATTTGCCATCTGTCTATCCAGGCTGGGAGGCTTACTCCCAACTGCAGCAGAGAGAGACCCTTAGATGCATGCCTAGGAAATCACTGCAACAAGAATGGGATCCACAAAGCCTGAGTTAGGCACATAGAGTCCCTATACAATGCCTGTAAAGACAGAAGTGCCTAAGAATGGGATCCACAAAAGCCAACAAACTAATCAGGGATCTGCCTAAACTAGCCAATGGGAGATGGTGAGAAAAGGGGCATATTATCTTAAGTCCGTCTCTCCTCAGGAATTTCAATGCCTAAATCCATGATACAGGGAGACACCTAACTCTGCTGGTGACCCACTGTCAGGAACCACTTTCCTTGAGTCTGATGGCTTAGGTGCCCAAGTCATTTTTTGCAAGAATTAAACAGGTGCCTAACTCCACACAAAACTAGAGCCATGTTGATATGCTGCTAAGGCTTCCTTTATACCTTTTATTCCAGAGGTTATAACACTCACCCAGAATGTGAGACACCTTGAGTTCAATCCCCCACACTCTGCCTGAATTGGAGAAAGGATCTGAAGAGGGACTTCTCCACCTCCCAGAGGAGTTCTGTCTCCACAGGACTATGGGATATTCTAATGTTGCTGACCTTCAGTTTTTCCTGTTGAAGCCAATCCATGGTATATAAATAGTCATTGGAGCAGAGGTTCTAGATTCTAGATCTCTTACCTCCCACATGGGTAGTCCAGCCACCAGGCTGTAGAGTCATTCATTCTCATGTTCCCTCTTTAGCTCAAGGACTATTTAAGTATTTATCCAAAGTGGAATGGCTTCAACAGGAAAAAGTGAGGAAAACCCACATTAGCATATCCTATTGCTCAGTGGTCAGGGCACTCTCTTGAGATTGTAGGAGACCCTGGCCAAATCCTCGCTCCTCCTTGGACAGAGAGGAGAACTGAACCCAGGCCTCTCACATCCCAGGTAAGTGTTCTAGTCACTCGGATAAAATATATAAGGGAGGCAGCAGCCTTCACTGGCCAGATTTTGAACAGGGTCCAATGCAATAAGGGCATATTCAGAGCATGCCTACCACATTAGGTCATGCAGGCAAGATAAGAGGAGAAGTGCCTATCTTCCCTGCACTCGTGGATTGCACTGGGGCTTAGTTGTGAGATAGGCATCCAGGCTCATAGAGCAAGGCAGCAGAGTGCATGCCCAGAGGCAGGAATTTAGACATCCTAGGGAACTTTTACACCAAAAAATGTAGGCACTGAGTGACTTTAGGCACCTGCCAGGTTAGGCAGCAGCCGACTGAGGGATTTGTGGGTTGCAATGGCACTTAAAATTGGGACTTAAGCACCTAAATTGGGGATTTAGGCGCCTACATATCTGTGAATATCTGGTTTATGCTACCAGAAGATTCCCCATACACAGAAGGAATCTTCAGCTGATGCTTAAGCTAGCAATATGGACTCTTGACATGACTAGTATAATAAAAAGATTCCCCAATGAAGCCCAGGATTTAGCCTTAAATATCTGAGAGACTTCACTTACATTAATGAAAGTCTTGTTGTCATACTGCAAAGAATCAGGGCACATACCCAGACTTCCATTCAAAAGTATTTTTTGTCAAAGCCAATTCATCTGTCACCTACAAATTACACTTTATAATGGAGTGACTGTAATAACACTGTAGTTACACTGCAATTCCTATGTAATTACTTTATGGTTATGCTTTTTGATGCATGTAATTTAATTACCAATAATTCCTATAACCAAAAGGCTAATTGCTGTGTGTATACACTGCATGTACTTGGTTTTAAAAACATGAAAAAGGGGGTCATTAGTAATATTTACTTTGTAGCTGGATTAAAGTTCTATGAATTAGTTGCCAGCAGTCAAAACATAATTGCACTGTAAATGCAAGGCAACTACTAGGCCATTAGTCACTCTGTTAAAAAGTATAACCAGTGTTTCATTATTCATTTATATTAATTATGTTATGAAAAATATCCTCATTTCTAATTACTCTGTTCTTCTTGCCCTATTCAGCAATATTGCTATACAATGTTTAACTTTGACTTCCCAATTCACTATCATGAAAGGAGACCTGTGATGTAATAAATATGGAATAATGAGATCACCAAATGAACCAAACTGGACTTATTCACATAATTCATGCTACATAAGGAAGGTTCAAAATGAATGAATATACATTCATATATGCAACTCCCATTGGCCTCTACTGGTTGTGTGTGCATAAAGACATAAATAGTTATTGGGTCAGAAAGAGAGTGAGCGATTCTTTAAGCCTAGTGATTAGAGCAATCTCCTATGAAACTCAGGTTCTAGTCCTGCCTCTAATGAATATTAGATTATTAAATTAATGTCATACAAAATGGAAGAGTCTCACAAAGAGAGAGTGAGCAAGGATACCCTATACCTAGTGGGTAGAGCACTTACACGGGAGAGCTGGCTTCAAGTCAAATCTGATAGCGTGGTATTTGAAGCTGGGTCTCCAACAGCCTGGGTGAGGGCTCTAACCACCGAGTGAAAGGGGTCCAGGACACCATCACTTTTTAAAGAAAGGGCTGATGTGGCTTAGGAATCACAGCTGTGAATCCAAACAGAGAGGCACTTAACTCTCTTTAAGAGGTGCGATCTAAGCCCTGCCTCTCTCCTTGGCATTTCTTATTGGCTAGTTTAAGTGGCCCCCATTCTGCTTGCTGACTTCTACAAAGACCATTGTAGGCACCTATCTCTCCCTGTGCATTGTATAGGAAGCCTGGATACCTAACTTAGGGCTGTGATTCGGCTAGACAACAGGGCACAAACAAGTTAGGTATTGGAACACACTGAGCCTAAATCCACTTTGTGCAACTAGCCCAAAGTGAATTAATCAAAGTCACACAGGAAGTCTGTGGCAGAGCAAGGAATTGTATCTTGGTCTCCCAAGTTCCAGGCTAGTGCCCTAACCAATGGATAATCCTGTCTCAATTTCTTGTTCCAAACCACAGATGTAGTAATGGGGGTGACATTTCTAAAGCAATGCTGCACAGTGAGATTGGGTATCTCAAGACCTGAGTATAAACAAATGTCCTTGCTGAAATGGGGAAAGAAAACCACATGATTGTATCCTTTTGGCTTTATAACATTACAACCAAAATTAAAAACAACTTATATTTGCTTTCTCCCAGCATGTAAAGCATCCTTACTCTCTGCCTTCAAATCCCTCCTGAAAACCCACAGCTCTTAGCAGGGACACACTATCTCTCTTTTTCCATTTCTTTTGTTTTTTATTTTGCACGCCTGGTGATGGTGAATTCTGACTGGATGCTGCTGCAGTGTCATTCATTCTAGATGTAATTCCAGGAAAATATGATGACATGGCAGTTTGGCAGATCCAGCTGTGTAAATATTCTGTATTCCTCTGGGTAGTAGAAGTGGTTGGTCCGATATTCATAAAAAAAAAAATAGTCTTTGTTTGTTCCTGTCTGGTCTCCATCCATCCTTGCCTGCTGCATGACTATTCTCCTTGGTGTGATGTCACAATTCCACCACTCTAAATATTTCACTGAACAGGTGACTTGTCTCTGATGTCACAATTCCTCTGCTCAGCATGAGCTGTTCCTAAAACAAAAGCAGAGGGAAAGGAGAACCAACACCAGTAGCACAGGTCCACCAATCAGTAATTCCCCCCAGGTACCAGTGAGCTTTAAATATCACAGAAGTGCTCACATTTTGATTGTCATGTCAGAATCACACACTTTTCATCATCATTTGAAGAAGATTGGCAAGATGTAATGTTCAAAGAGATTGGTTTTGCACACTGTATAAAATAATACTCTCTGTATCTTATTTGAGTAGACAAGGCTTGGCAATTCATGGCCATCAGATTGATGAAGGGAATTTTATTGAATTACTGAAGCTTCACAGCAATGACAATGAGACCCTGGGAAGCTAGCTGAAGAAAAAACAAGATTACACAAGTCCAACAATTCAGAATGAAATCATCAGTCTAATGAGCCATGAAGTTATCCACACTATTGTAAAGGAAATTAATTGTGGTTCACAATGCCATTCTGTCATAGCTGATGGAGCTCAGGATTACATAGATATGGTATGCAGTAAGAAAGTGTTAGTCCCCACCATGTAAGCCCTGGCATGCCGCATTGGGAGGAATCAATTATATTTTACCAGCTACCAGGCAGTTTGGGGGATTTCACTGCAAAAACTACTCTATGTATTAAATAAACCAAGTCAATACTTTACATGTGTCCTTTAGGTGCACATGGTTTCATAGATTTTAACACTAGATGGGACTATTAGATCATCTAATCTGAACCTTTTCATAAAGGGACAGCATCGTTAAAAGCTGTTGTCCAGTCATGTGACACTACAAAAGAAATTAAATTGGGATATGTAAAAATAAAGGCCAGCAGTCTCTGAATAGGAGAATCCAACTGTAAATGTGTTTGCTTTAATGTCCCTCCCTTGTAGAACCCCAGACACCTCTGGAATAAAAGTTTACAGGAAAGCCAATGCACAATACCATGCTGGGTATGTCAAATAAACTTTGTCAAAGAAAAGTTAATGAGGCAAAAGAAGTGATTCAACTGTGTCTATTATTAAATAAGCAGAAGAAATTGTCTAAACACTGGACTTGGATCCAATAGCACCTCCACAGCCCAAAGCTCCCTATGGTGATGTGCTGCTAGCAGAGGAGCAACTTGATATAATAACGGCTGAAGAATTTTTCAGCGTGTAGTACTTCAAAGAAATTATTGTGCCCTTTGTACAGCTGGAGAACTGATTCCTGGAGCCTGAACTGAATGAGATTCTGAAATTGGAAGGAATGCTTCATGCTGACGTGAATGAGGAATTTGCTGGCTGTGAACTTGAGAGAAAAGATTCATGAAGAAATATCCCCCACTCAGAGTCTGAATGCTTGAAATACAGCTAGAACTACTGTTATGAACACACAGCCTGGGAACTGTCATAGTAGCTCCTCTATTACATCAATGTGAGTGACAACTGCACAGGCTTCTGTCATAGAAAGGCTGTGACTGCAGAGTTCCACAACTGATCCATCTCCAGATTAGACTGAGGCAGATGAATTTGTTTCCGATTACCAGAGAGATTGCAGAAAAATTCGTAGTACTTGTTGTTCCCCCTAAGGTCTGTGCTGTTATGAATTGATTGGCTTTTGAGGCTTTATTAGCATCAGATCACCAGTACAGGCCACTTCAGGATAATAGATCCTTTAGCAATTCCCTTGTCCATTATATGACGTTGTACACCTATCCAGAAAAACAATACATTTTTAGATAGCATGCTTAATACACAGGGCTAGAGCCACAAGGCAGACTTAAGCATTGCAACACACAGGGCTGCAACACCTAACTTTTAGCTACCCTGCTGCATAGTACAATTCCTAATCTTGAGTTAGGCATTCAGGCTCCCTATACAATGCATTGAGAGAATTAGGTGATTAAGAAGGGGATTCACAGAAGCCAGCAAGCTGACGGAGAGCTGCCTAAGCTACCTAGTAGGAAATGCCCAGAGGTGGTAGGGCCTAAGTCCCACATCTCTCAGGGAGTTATTAGCCATTTATCACATCTACTGAAGATGCAATAAATAGACCATCAAGCGCTCGACCGTTGACTCCGATACTCCACCGAGCAAAAGGCACAAGCAGACTCGATGGGGGAGAGTCAGCAGTCAACTTACTGCAGTGAAGACACCGCGGTAAGTAGATCTAAGTATGTCGACCTCAGCTACGTGAATAACTTGCGTAACTTAGATCGATTCCCCTCCCTGCCACCCCAGTGTAGACTAGGCTTCAGAAGGCACCTCTCTTCACTGAGGATTCTCAGCCATGAACCCTTTCCTGGAGATAGTGCTTATCTGGCTTAGGTGCCTTTCTCACAAAAAGCAGAGGGGGAACCTATACCTCCCTTATATTGAGAGTATTCACCTGGGATGTGGGGATCCAGGTTCAAATTCCCACTCTGGCTGAGCTGGAATAGGGATGTGAACCCATCTCGCCTACTTCTCAGGACAGCATCCTAACTACTGGTTTAGGGGGTACTCTGGGATTAGGAGGATCTCCCACAGGACCAGCTTTAGGTCAGTTAGCCCAATTTCCCGAAATTGGGCCCTGCACCTTAGTTGCCTTTTTAATTTTTTTTTTTACTCACCTGGTGGTGGTCCACTTCAGGGGTCTTCAGCGGCATTTCGGCAGCAGGGGGTCCTTCAGTGCCATGGAAGACCCGTAGCAGACCCCTCGCTGCCGCAGTGCCACTGAAGCTCCAGACCACCACCAGGTATTTGAATCAGGCCCTGCAGTTAATAAAACCAGCCCTGCTCTCCCAATGTCTCTTGCTGGAGCTGTTCCACTCTATATGGAGAAAAAAAAAAAGCTTAAATATTCATTAGTCTAGAGACTGGAACCTGGATTTCCCACATTGCAAGTGAACGCCCTAACCACCAAGCTGTTGGGTATGAAGGGTGAGAAATACACAGTACCTCTTCCTCAGCCAGCTTTTGTGCAGGGTAGATATGCTCTGAGTATGCCTACTGGATAGGACCCCACAGGCAAGATAGGTGGGGAAATGCCTAGCTAATGAATCTCATTAGGGCTTAGGCATGAGTTTGAGGCTGAGATCCTGGGCAGTGTCAAGATTTAGGTGGGTTCCCACATGGCCACAGGAACAAACTCAGACACCTAGGGGACTTTACCAATGGCAATTTAGGAGCTCAGGGACTTTAGGCACTTCCAGAGGTACCAAAGGCAGTTGAACAGTGGCTTTGTGAATGCCAGTGGCACCTGAAGGGGCAGTTAGGCACTTAGGTCCTCTTGTGAAACTAGCCCAATTCTCCATTAGTGAGTCATTAATTGGAGCTCCAAATTCCCTATTGCCACTTAAGTGCCATATAAATATTCAAAAGCAAGGTCTGATCAGAAAAAAGATGGCCTAAAGTTGCCATATCTGAAAAATGGGTTCCTTGTATCACACACGTTTTTAGAGATGATTGTAAAGCAAGATACAAAGACAGAGTTCCAGGCAGATAGAAATAGTGACCCTCTGACAACTGCCCCTCCCCCACAGTGATGTGTTAGAGGAGGCTCTGAGAAGACCCTTGGTAAAACATCAGCACCATGCTGAAGGGAGAGTTGGGATAATTTCCCTGCCTCTGACATCGCTTACTCTCACTCTGGATGTTGGTATATCATCCTCGCCAGATATGATTCCTTTAAATAATGCCAGACTTCCATTACACCTGACCTCTCCTCTTTTTCATTCCCTCTTCCCATTGTCCCCACCTCCATCCCCTGGTCCCCTCCTTCCCTTTCTTACCTATTTGTGTATGTCGTCTTCTTTTTTTATGTTATCCCCCATCCTATGGCAGTGTAATATTGTTTGAGTTTGCATTCTCTGGTCTTGCAGCATTGACAAGTTGTAAAGTTGCATAACTGCATCATTTTATTGGCTATCCTGTGAAATGTGTGGTATTTGCTAACACGTAAAAGCTGTACGTTGTTTTACCTTTTTGTATTTTTTATTGTTTCTTTTTTAATGAAAATTAACAAAAACAATGAGGGAGAAAAAAGATGTGATACTCTTGGGGTTCATGAAAATAGATCTAAAGAGCAAATTTTGTGGATTTGGAAGGGTCCAAATTGTCCCAAAAAATTCAAACTAGGTGGGAGACTGGTACAGTCATCCTTTTTTTTTTTTTTTCCCTGAGAATCCATCAAGGATAGAGGAGAAAGTGATATCATATAGTCTACTGTGAGATCAAGAAGGATGCGATAAGAAAAAGATCAATTATTAGAGGTAAGAAATAGTTTATTAATTACAAACAAGTAATGGGCAAAATTCAGAAATGGTACAAAGTGGGTGTAACTCTGGAATAACACCAGATCTTAATTTGACACATAGTATCTCTATAGGGTTGTGAAAAAAAGACTTGAATGTTTAAGACAGTGGTCCCCAACTTTTTTGTGGCCAGTAGCACATTCATGTTTTCAGAAGAGTGTGGTGGGCGCCAACAATTTTTCAAGGCTTATTTTGTATTTGTACATTAAATAATATGAAAAACATCATATTTAATATTACATAATATATGAATCCATAAGATAAAAAGGGTAATTTTACATATAAAAGATATTAATTAAATTATTCGGCAATTACTCTTTCACCTTACCATGTGAATTTACTCTTTTTATCTATCTGTAAGAAAAATTAAGGAGTTTTTACAAAATAAATATCATAAACAGGTTTCATCTTATTTATTTTAAAAAAGTAAAACATTGAACAGCTGGTCCAAATATATTTATTATTCTTACTATAACATAGAATGAAGCCTGCAGCTCTGGAGTTCTCTGTCCCCGGCAGGCACGGGGCCGCGGTTTCTCTCTGGCTTAAGCTGTGGCCCGGCACCTGCCAAGTCAGAGAAGACTGGTACCCACAGCCTGCATCCCTGAGAAGCCGGAAAGAAGCCGCAGCCCCGCACCTGCCAGGGACAGAGAACGCCGGTGCCTGCAGCCTGCAGCCCCGGAGTACTCTGTCCCCAGCAGGCGGGGGGCCCGGGCTTCTCTCCCCTGCTGTGCACTAGGCAGTCCCCATGCCTGCCGGGAACAGAGAACACCAGCGCCTGCAGCCCTGGAGTTATCTGTCCCCGGCAGGTGCGGGGCCATGGTTTCTCTCCGGCTTAAGCTGCGGCCTCGCACCTGCTGGGGACCAAGAACACCAGCTCCCACAGTCTGCGGGCACCGCATTAGGGACCACTGGTTTAAGAGGTAGCTAAAATAATTTTTTTACCTGAAAATTAACAGAGCTTGGACTGCCACATGACTTCAATTTTTGCATGTAAAGAGTATCTGTATTTTGCTTTGGATCTGTGAGACTGTTTTGAAATTCATGGGCCAAAGATAGTATTTGGGGAGAAGGTTGGGAGACAGATTCCAATTTCAGATGTTTTAGTCCATGTTGAAAATATACAAATATAAAGGGTTTCAGAAGCATTTTCTGGATGATTACTTTGTTATGCTTTCTTTGGAAAGAAACTTTTTAAACGTAATTCTCCTTAGCTACAGCAGAAGTTCTAGTAAGTTTTAAACTCCGCTAAATTTTGTATTGAGATGTCCAATGTACTTCATTAGAGTTACAAAGAGTCCTGTGGCATCTTATAGACTAACAGACATATTGGAGCATGAGCTTTTGTGGGTGAATACCCACTTCATCAGATGCATGTCATTAGAGTTAACTCAAGATAAGAGAAGAAATAATATTTTGAACTTTAAGTACATAACAATTGCCATTGCTAAATTAAATCAATGGTTCATTCAGTTCAGCATCTTGTCTCTGATAATGACATATGCTAAATGTTTCAAAGGAATAAACTCTCCACTGGGCACAGCAATTTTTTCCTGGCCTTATTTCTCAAGAAGCTTATACCGTGTAGCATGAGACATATACATTTTTGTCCTAGCTTCAGAGACACTTGGTGCATACATATAGTTGTGTTAATTTTTGAGGTAAGGTTGTTAAACTCATCTCCTACCAACACAAACCATAAAATGTACAGAAATGAGCAGTTAAGTCATTCAGCGGTCCATTTACATTCCACACATCAGTTCCTCTTGTCATCCTCAGTTACCTTTCCTTCCACCACGCACATCAAGAACAACCAGTCTCTCTGAAGAACCACAGGTGCTTTGTCAGAGTGGGGATCTATGTTCTCCAATTCTTCCTGTAAGCCCTGTAGCCTTAGAGAGTAGAGAGCTGTCTAGGGACACCTGTTGGTAAACAGGGAAAGGAGTGATCCAGAGCTGCTTGAGAACTCCACATGGACAGAAGTCTCATATGGGAGGGAGCTCTCTGCTGGCATCTGCTCGTGAGCAATGCAAAATGACTGAATGACACAGGTCTTACTTGCATCTTTGTTATGTAACAGTTTGGGGCCCTTTGGTCAAAATTCATTTAAATTTAAAATATGAGAGTAATAAAACAGTATCATCCCCATTAGGTAATGATAGTACAGGAGAACTGCACCAAATGATTCTGGGGTAAGCACTCACCCTAACCAAAACCAGTCCAGCATGGTTGGGTAATGGAGCCTGGACAAAGCTAAATAGAGAAAGATGGGGAAAGGGGTGTCTGTCTTCTGGTGGAGTCCATCCCAGGACTCTGCTCAGGGTCCTATAAGCCATTGATCCCTTTCTGAAGACCAACAGAAGAGGCAATTTTGAGGTGGGTGGTGGCACAGAGGTGGTATTTGCTGAAGCCGTAAAGGGCAACAATATAGCTGTGCATCTCCAGTAAGGACTCCCCCTACACAGTAATCACTAAAGCTGTAATCATTACATCTGGGTTAGGTGGTAGAGCCCCTGGAGCAGAACTTAGGGGCTGGAACTGGACCTATCTGAACTCTGGACTCTGCTAACCCTGAACAACAAATGGTGAGTGGGGAATGAAGGGGAGGAGGGAAGTGGCTATTTTAGGATCACATTACTTTACTGGATGCTCACAATGCAAGTGGATGAGTTTATTTAAGACCATTGCCAAGACACCTAGGGTTTGAGAATCTCACTTACATACACACAGATATTGTTGATATATTATTACTGGCTTTCTCTGGTTTATTTGATGCCCTTTTTTCCTCCAGTAAGTCTTATTGGTTTTGTACAATGGACTGTGTGCTTGTGTAGGGGCAAGTATTGCTTATCAGGGTCATCCAAGGGAGATAATATAGTTTCCCCAGGTTTCTGAGCAGGGGCTCGAGCAATGTTATTTAAGTTTTCAGAAGGAAACATTAGATAATTGAGCCTGGCCCTTGTTGCTGCAGACAACACCTAGGAGAAGGGTTATACCCCATCCCTAGCTCAAGTCCTATATTCCCTCTTCCCCCCGTCTTCCCTCTATGCCCCCTCACCCACCACTTACACACTAGTCTTGCATTTCCTCTCCACCAACACAATCTTCATGTCCCCAATATTGCTCTTCCCACCCTTCCGCGTGCTCATTCCCCATCGTGCCCTGTACTTCCCTACCACATTCCATTCTCAAACATCAGTGTATGTCCCTGGGACTATTTACAAATCTTGATACTCATTAACATTTTAAAAAGCGATTGTGATAAGGAATGAGGATAAGGCGGGAACATGTTGTGGAGCAGGGCATGATGGGGGGGAATGAAGGAAGCAGGTGGCTTCAGGGAGAGAGCAGGGGAACTATGAAGGCATTGGGATAAAGGAACAAAGCTCTACATTGGGGCAAGAGGGACTGTGAGGTTCTGCATGGAGGCATACAAGCGATAATACGTAACCAGTGATAGCTATTTATAACTGTTAATATTGATACATATTTTTAAAATATCTGGTAAATTCCTCCAAAAAACTTTGTTACCTTAGTGGGCAGACCGCATATCCCACCAATGCAAACTGTAAGAAGTAAGAAAACAAGCAGTTAAAACATTCAGCACCTCATCTATACACCAACAATCAGTTCCCTTCTCAGACTCTGCTTCTACCACCCCTCTCTTGGCTCATATACCCTGCTGACATCCTGAACAATCACTATGCAACCTTCACTCCATCCATAAATGTAATACACCAAAGCACATGCAGATTTCAATACCGTAATTTTCTCATAAAAATTAATACCAAATGTAGAGCAATCACTAACATAGATCATCACCCATTCAGACGTTTCCCTGAACATTCAAGAAGTATAACTTATAGCTTCTATTTGCAGTCTGACACTCTGTCTTTCTTACACACCCCAGTAGAAAACCACATACAGAATCACTTAGAGTGTAATTCATGAAAGCCACTCTAGCCATAGAGTAATCATTAAAACATAGGAACTTATAACCAGTAAACCTGGCCAAAGTTCAAGGGTGCATGTTGGTTGTTTTGGTTGGAGGTTGCGATATGTGGGCTGCAAGTGGTGGAAGGGAAGTAGTTGGGGTTGAGAAGAGAAATGGATAAGTGGACTATAAATCGCGTGTGGAATGATTTAACTGCTTTGTGTTTTCTTTTGTGGGCTATGCCCAACATTCACAAAGACTTTTCTGTGGTGTCTAATATATAAATAGATACACATACATACACACACACACTTCAACACATTGAATTTTCCCAGACAGAAAATAAATTAACCTTGCAGAGTCTGGTTGTTACTCTCACTGGTGCAAAAGTGAAGAAATTTCATTTTGAAGTTATGGCATTACACCAGTGTAAAATTGGTGTGAGAGGAGAACCAGTGCCAGGTACACATGTTTTCTGAGCCTAGTGTTTGCTAAAAGGTTGTATAGCAGCAATCTAAAGGAAAGATAGAACAGGATCTAGAAGCCCCCTCTTGTGTTTGTCCTGAAAACTGCAAGTCTGCAATATTTTGATATTGTTATGACTGTTAATTTATTTCAAAACATTTGAACTCTATTTGCTGTTGCTAACTCTGTTGTCTTTTAAAACAATGTGCTTTTGTGGTAACTTTCCTTAAGCAACAATTTAAAAAAAATTAAATATAGTCCAACTTCTTTTGCAAACCCAAACAGCATGTAAAGATTACTGTAGGAATTAATTTCAATGCATTGGTTTCTTTAAATGTTACATACATTGCAAACAGACACCTAAAATCATTTCATCTAATATTAAGTCACCACAGGGAAAAAAGCCCTCAAGTTTTTACTTAGTTCTTACTTGGGCAAAACTCTCAATACTGCTTTGAAGAGACAAAGTGCCATGCAAGTGTTAAGTATCATTTTTAAAGTGCAAACATGCTCAAATAGCAAAATAAATTATACAATAAAGGGATATTTTGTGGAAAGAAGCCACCATTGTTATACTGCAAAGCCTTGAGGTTCATGACAAAAACAAAGTCAAAAGTATATGAGAACTTCATGTCAAAAAAGATCTGCAGGGTTTTATTCTTGCTGTTCAAAACAAACTCAAATCACACAAGGTCGAGACTCAACTTCAGATTTTGCCTGGATATTTGACAACTACAAAATTGCAGTATATTTTGTTAAAAGTTTACTGCTTGTGGCTTTAAAATGCTAATATTAAGTACAAGAACTTTTAACTCAAAGAAATAGCTGTTTGGTCACATTTTTACAGCACACATGCTTGATGTTTATTCAAACAATGATCCACAGACTACTTTGATACAGACTTTCTTGCTTGTATGTCAGTGACGCTATTGCTTGTACGCAGGGCCGGTGCAAGGATGTTTCGTGCCCTAGGCGAAACTTCCACCTTGCGCCCCCCGGCCCTGAGGCGCCCCCCCTCTGTGGCAGCTCCCCACCCTTTGCAACCTGAGGCACCCCCCCGCCCCAGCTCCACCCTGCTCTGCGCTACGAGCAACCTCGACACGCCGTGGCTGCTTCACTTCTCCCTCCTCCAGGCGTGTGGTGCCATCAGCTTAGGTGCTGAAAGCCTGGGAGGTGAGAGAAGTGAAGCAGCTACAGTGTGGTCGGGAGGAGGCGGAGGAAGATGAGCTGGGTGGAGTTCCCCTGCGTGCCGCCCCCCCCTTACTTTCTGCAGGCAGCCCTCCCCATGCTCCCCACTGCCCAGAGCTCCTCTGCCTAAATGCTGGCAGCAACCAGGGCGGACGAAGATCCGGCGCCACGGTCCCTGCCTGAAGAAAATGGCGCCCCCCCAAATCCCAGCCCTCGCCTAAATGGTTGACGGCCCTGCCTGCAACTGGCCCTCAGGCCCCAGCCTCAGTGCCTCTGCCAAGAGCAGACATGTGACACAAGCAGAGGCGTTCCCATAGGAGGCATCACACAGAGCTGTGGGCTTATCTGCAACGGCCTGCCTCACCCTGGGTGAAGGGCCTGCTCCTGTCCCTGGCCGTGCAGTGGCTGATTCAGCCCAAATAGTGCAGTTTGTTCACATCAGAGAAGCGCCATGAAATGATCACCTGAGTGTGGATTTTCTATAGCAGGTTGGTTCCTGAGTCAGTGCAGCGCTGAGAGGGAGGCTTTGCGCCTCCTCTGATGTGATGCTGGGCAAGCAGGGGACAGAGAGGCCACAGTAGCAGGTCAGAGCAGCCTGCAGACAGCCCTAGCTTGCCCTCCCTACCTCCCACTGCCATAGTCCTATAGGCATCACTGTACCAGGGCATCCCTAGGGTGCAGGCCTGTATCTTCCTGCCCTTGATCTGCCCTGAAACATCCCGTTTCAGAAGAAATCTATGGGGTTGGCACTGAGCCCCTGTGCAATTCACCCAGGGAGCTATGCAGCCCCTTGGTGCAGCCCAGCTTCACCCTACTTGCGACACAACAGGTGAAAGCGACTGCACAGGGAGGAGAAGGAGCCTCCTGGTTGAGTTCTCTTGAGCCTACCTCTCTCTATTTCAGAAAACCAGGAAATTCAAACACAAGGACCCTTTGTTTAAAAACAGTTCAGTGATCTGAGAGACACGCGACGCAAAACCCAATGCACAATGTAGGAAACACAGCACAAACCATTCACTACATCCCTCCTCTTCTCTCTCTCATCACACACTGCTCATTCTCCCAGCCAACCAGTCCTACTCAGATTGTCACCACAGTCAGACCCTTAACTCTACCCTACATGGAATGCCATGAAACAATGGCTTTACAGCTCCTGAACAAAAAGCTCATAAAGATATATGCATAGCAGAGATCAGCACATGCACCCTGCTCAGGAACCATGACCAAAGGAGCCCCAGTGACATCAATCAATAAAACTATTCATTACACCCAAAAAATTCTACATAACAGCTGGAGCTTACAAGTCCTTCATATGCTACCTGTCACATTTACAAACAAAGTCACAGCACACAAACACTGCAATCTATGCATTATGGCTTACAAATTTCAGAACCCATCAAAAAGATTGAGATGTAATATTGCTCCACCTAAACAATATGTACCAACAAAAAATCAAAATAACTTGGTTGGTGGCCTCACTGTGAGATGAAGGTTCAATGTCTTGATAACAATGCCAACTCCAAAATACTGCCACATATTACACTACTTCACACTATACTCTTATCATTGTGCAGATTTCCCATCTTTAAATTCATACTGAACACATTCAAATAAATGTTTATTTAAAAAATTTTAAGTGACACTCTATTGGAAAAATACTGGTAACATATTCTAGTCACATAATATAAGATTACAAACAAAAGGACATATAGTTGTGATTCTTGACAAGTCCTAAACAGAAAATGAAATGAGATATCCTATCTCCTAGAACTGGAAGGGACTTGAAAGGTCATTGGTCAGCCCCCTGCCTTCACTAGCAGGCCCAAGTATCTGATTTTGCCCCAGATCCTTACATGGCCCTCTCAAGAGATTGAACTCTAACCCTGGGTTTAGCAGGCCAATGCTCAAACCACTGACTATCCCTCCCACTCAAAAGGCATCTGATGATCCAGATTTCAAGCTAACCATGAGAAACATAGATTAATCCCATAGGAACACTGGCATTAACAGGCCCTGTCTACAGGTGTGTTTTGATTTTGTAACACTTCCCTGCTGGGCTAGCTGGGGCTTACGAGAGGCCAGAGTTAAGGGTATCTGTGTGGCCTGTGAGTGTGTGGATAAGTAGAGCAGCTTTTCTCTGGGAATGGATGATATCTGGGAACAGGAGTGTGTGGGACTGATTGTACCGAGATACATGGTGTTACAGTGTGTTGTGTGTGTTCCAGTTTTGGATTGTTGTCTAGGCAACTTGTCTCCTTGATGTTACCTTAACTTTGCTTAGCAACTTGTTTTTTACCACTGTAACTGTGTCCTGGGACCACCCCTAGGTGAGTCACTGCAACAGGGACTGACCTGAAATCTCTGCTTCCCATGCATGTAGCTGCTGCTCCCTGAGCTCAAAAACCCCACTGCTTGGTCCAGGCTACAGCTCCTCAGCCTCCACCTCAGCTCAAGCCAGGCTGAGGGGAAAAAGCCGTCGAGAGTGGTGGGCACACAGATCTCTGAACTAAGGTGGAACCAGGAAGGTTCCCTACTGGTGCCAGGCCCGACCTGGGGCACTGCACTGCAGGCTGGGCACCTCACTGGCTCCCTGGGCTGCTAGAGACTGGGAGCCAGGCCAGAAGAAGGGGGGCAGCTGCGGGTAGGTCCCTGCCAGCCGCCAGGACCCGAACCACGGAGGGGAAGGGCTGCCTGGCTCCCATCACAGCTCGCCCCCGCACTGGGGCTCCGCACGCGCCCCCTTACTCCTCCACCGGGCGGTGAGTGCTCCAGAGGTAGGCGGGCAGGTCTCCCCTGAGCAGGCTCCCCCCCGGGCTGGGCAGGGCCACAGCGGCAGACCCACCGCGCAGGAGACAGCGCCTATGCGCGGCCGGTGGCTGGTGGGAAAGCATTGGTGAAACAAAGTCGCCAGCTGCCCCACCAGGCTCAGCGTCACCAGCAGTAGCGGCGGCTGCCCCGCGGCGCCCTCCAGGAAGCCCCGCAGCAGGGGCTGCGCCTTGGGGCTGCCTGCACAGAGCTCCGGCTTCAGCTGCCGGCTCAGCACCACATGCTCCCCAAGCAGCTGGACATGGGGAACCGAGGTGGGGGCATCCCAGGAGCGGCACCCTGAGGGTGGATCCTTCCATACTCCCGGTCTTTGAAGCACTTCGGAGGCAGGTCCCAGAGAGAGTGAAGGACCTGCCGCAGAATTGCTGCCAAAGACCCAGAGCGCGGAAGGACCCCCACCGCCGAATTGCCGCCCCCCAAATCCTGGTGCCCTAGGCAACCGCCTAGGTCGCCTAAATGGAAGCGCCGGCCCTGCTTGTACGTCAGTCTAGTTAGTCAAATCAAGTAAACATGCTTGAAGGACCAAGTATTTCTATCATTAAATATGACTCTAATGACATTTTTAGTAACAAAACCTAAAACAAATTCCTTACAATGAGGGCAAAGTGAAGTGGTGGGAGAGAGGGAGGGAAATGACTCTGGGACATAAAGACAGTGTGGGAGATTCATCACAAGGTAGGGAATCCCAGAGTTATCTGTATACCCAGAAAAATGAAACACAGCAGACAAAGAAATCACTAAGGGCTTGTCTATATAATATGTTAGTCCACACCTGTGTGGAATAAATTCTAATGCGTGCCAGCATGTAGTGCATTAACTGGCCCGTGTGAACCATGCTGGCATGCACTAAAAGTTCCTAGTGCATGGTAATGTAGTATTGTTTGAAATGGGACTATATTAATGTGCCCTAGAAACTTTTAATGAACACCAGCAAGATTCACACAGACCAGTTAGTGCGTGATACGCTGGTGCATACTAGAATTTACACCCTTCTCGTGCAGACTAATGCCCCATGTAAACAAGTCCTAAATACTAATACTTTGAAAGTATCTTCTCATCAGTCATGTTCTTACTGCTTCAGCAATGCCCTGTGTATGGGTACTTGGATTGAAACACAAAATAAATGCATATATGACCAGATTAATTTTAGTGCCAGTTCCTGCAGTCTTTACTAGGTCCTTATGCAATTTCAATTAATTTTAGTGTGTGTTTTGATTGAAGACTTAATACCCTGCTGTCCTCTGTCTAGGTTTTTATACAGGCCACAGCCCTGAAAATTCTTATTCATGTAAATACCCTTACAAACATCAGTAGTGCCATTGAGCTCAGCAATACTACTTGCATGGAGAAAGATACCTGTGCATATATTTTTGCAGGATTGGGCCATGGTAACAATCACCATGGTATCTGAGTACCCATTGGATAGTAACTTTTTACACAAGAGGGTAAGAGGAAAGTTATAAATGCACTTTGAATGGAGAGCCATAATATGTTGTTAACTATTTTTGGAAATACTACAGAGCTCTTCAGATTTGTTTTTATACAAACAATAAATTTAAAAGGACTAGCTAGAAATACTGCTGTTAAATCAACCCTCTACTCTCTATTATTCACCACCACATAAGGAACAGTTAGGACCCGGATAGGCAAATGCTAGACTGACTCATTTATTTCCTTTCTCAAAATGTGTCTTTAAGAAGTGTTAAAGGTTAATCAAAATAAAGGCAATCACTTTTCTACGAGTTTATTTCAAACCTAAAGATTAGATCATTCCCATTGTGTTCATAGACTCTGATGATGGGTAACCAGTTTAGAAACATCGTGCTTAATTATTTTGATTGAGACTCACATACATCAGATTTTAGTGGCATCCAGTTTTCATCTATCACACATTTCTCTCTGTTTTCCATTGCCAAAGAAACCAGGCTTTAGACCTCAAATTTCACCTTCTACATTATTTCAAGTGTCTATCATAAATACTAGTAGCACACACTACTTTTTCTTGCAGCCTCCATTTGGATGCAATTGTGCTTATCTTTTCAGAGCTTCCATACTGTTTTTTTCATGTTGCTGACCACCAAGATACATGAGTCAAATATATGCGTATTGTTTCCAGCTTAATATGAAAATTTCCAATACAAACAATAGTTTTATTACATTCTACCAATATTTACATTTAGAAAAAATCAAATCCTCCAGTATTTGATTCCATGGCAGAGGAGGAACATAATATGCTATAAAATTAGCTTTAAATCATGTAAATATCCCCTAATTCCTTTAGCTCCAGGCAAAAGATGGTATCTCTAAGAGAGAAGATTTTTAAAGCTTAAGGACATTTTGCATCCAAGCAGTAAAAGCCACTAAAGTATTGCTGTTTCCTTTGTATTACTATTTGTGAAGAACAAAGGCCTTTCTAAGCACTGAAAAGCATATTGGTGCAATTAAGGTCTGCTAATAACAATTGAAAGTATTTTCATAAGCCAGTGTAAACTGGGGGTTTGATCTTTGATGAAAAGATTTAATCAGGAATTTCTCACACACTGTAATTGCTGTAAAAACTGTTAATTTGGTAAAGAGTTAGAAAGAGAACTTACATCCTGTTGGTGTGTTTACACTTTTCCCATCTAACTACTCTGAGCTCATTCTTTATCCTCAGCTTTAATTACATTCTAATCCTAATTTTATTGTCTCATAGAGTCAATATGGCCACAACTTGTTTCAAATCTTAAAATTAGTTACATCCTAGTAAAATCCTATTTGGAAGCATATTGTGTTGTAGATGCACATCAATTAAATGCAAAATATAAACATGCACCAGGAGAGAGACAAAGCAAGGTGCTTACATAATGCAAAGGGAACATGGGAAAGGTGGACAGCTTTTTAACAGAGTTATGTAGAAAGAGTTCTTTGTATATTGCTAATGGACCACTCTAGACTTTAAAGTTTGCTAAGTGTACAACAATATTTGTGCAGTCAAAGTAACTCCTAAAAATAAATTTTACCAATATAAACAAGCTGTTCTTACTTCAAGGTCCATTTACCAGTAGCAAACCAGGCACATTCTAACTTACTGAAAAGGTTTGTTTATATTTCTCATTACCTTGAAAAGCCAGTGGCTTTCCAGAAGCTAGGTCTTCCACTGTGGAAGGAGCTTACCAAGTCTGCGTCCAGCAACTGGTGGTAAGACCTGGGTGGGGAACACCAGCAGAGACTCAGAAGTGAACTGAACTTCTGCTGGGAATAATGAGATTGCCCAGATTTGTGGGGGGCTTCTATAGGGATCTAAGAGCAAGAGACTGAATTTGACTATGTCCAAGTCCAGGAGGCTGAGGCTTGACTGACTAGAGGCTCATCATGCTTTTGTTAACTGAATGGTTGGAATCCCTTTTCTTTACTGCCTGCCTTGCCGGCAGAGAGAGCAAACAGGAAAGTTGAGTGAAAAGTTGAAAGTGAAAGAGCCTACCTAATGTTAGGCTGAGTTCAGCTCCTAGCCAAAGCCAAGAAGAAAGGCCTCTATCCAGGGCCAGCTCCAGGCACCAGCTTAACAAGCAGGTGCTTGGGGTGGCCATTCCAGAGAGGGACGGCACGTCCAGGTATTCGCTAGGAGTGAAGGACCTTCCGCTGAATTGCCGCGGATGGCGTCGGCAGCTTTTTTTTTTGCTTTTTTTTTTGGCTTCTTGGGGTGGCAAAACCTCTGGAGCCAGCCCTGCCTCTACCAACATATAAAGAGAGCCTGTTCCTGCCTCCAGTTTCTGGTTCATATGAAACAATTGTGCAGGCACTCGTGAAATGGCACTGGAACTTAGAGCTTGTCTCCACCTGGAGTTGTTCCTTATTAAATCCAGTGGTGGATACTCATGATGAATGCACATACCTTGTTCCTGTTGAGATTAACCAGTTTGAAAGTGGAAACAATGCTCTCTTATTCTAGAGTAAGTGTCCACATGTGGAGTTAACTCCAAGCGTAGACAAGCCCCTAACTTCATTTACAAATGAATGTTTTTCATACAGTTTTTTTTAAAAGTTCACACTTTCTACTAGCCATTTGAAAACAGCAAACCACTTATCAAAGATTTCAAAGTGAAAATAACTTAGAAAACCTATTCTGACTGCTCAAGAACATGAAAATAACAGGTAACCTAAGAAAGAAAAACCAGTAATTTTACAATTATCCTAAAAGTTGATCTTCAGTATAGTTATTATGCACTGAAAACTACAGTAATATCTGGATCTCATACGTGAATAGTTGTCTGGTTTATTCAATTAAAGTTGTACATAGTCAATAGCTCATTATCTTCAAAGTGAGTGATTTGGATGGCTAAGTATCAGGGTCAAATCAATGACAAATCTGCTATTGACTTCACTGGGCCTAGGATGTCACCTTAGTTTTATTACACCCGAACTATAGACCACAGGTCTGAATCTTGATAGGTTTGGTCCAACCTTTCTTCTTACTCAGTAAGATAATTCAAGCTCCTTGGAGGAGACTGTGATCCCAAGTTCTGCATGCAAAGGCTCTCCTCCCTGTGTGAATTCCCCTTTCGCATGGCAGAAGGTCAGTGGCCTCTATGGCACTATTTCTCTTCCCAGACCTGTGGAATGTCTATTCGGATCAGGGTCACTGTTAAGAGGGTGGAGTCTGGGAGACAGGTGTTAAAGTGTTGTCTCAGCCAATGATGAATCTTCAGAAGAGAGTTGCTAAGCTTTAAGGTGCATGAATTTTTCTGTAAGCTACCACCACAACTTGGAATTGCCCTCTAATGGGATTCTAGAGGCAGCAGTGAGCAGAGGAGTGTTTGGCAGTACAGATGCCAAAGAGCAGTGCTGCTAGGGAGCATTTTCAGATCAAATGTTTCCTTCAGATCAAGATTTAAGGAAGCATGGGCCCAATCCAAAGCTCACTGAAGTGCAGTGAAAATTTTTGCTTGCACAATCCACTTTTCATGAGGATAGTCATAACACATTAAAAGATCAACCACTCCACTTTGCTGTAGTTAATGTTACCTGTTTGTGCCAGGGCTATGAACTGTCTCTTCTGACTAACAGTACATAAGTGGAATGCTTCAAGCTTTCACACTATGACCTTGCCAGTCACTTTTTACATTGCCATATTTGTGAGTGGAGCTCCTTTAAGCCTTTTTTCTGTGCTTCTTTTCAATACTTTCTTTGTATTTTAAAGCAGATATGAGCACAGTCAACTGGCTGATATCTTGTTCTAGAGCCATTTCCACCACCTGACACATTCTAATGGCCTTCTCTAATGCGGAATCTATCCACACTAGCAAATGCTCTTCCATTTTCTCCACACTGACTCTCACTTCCTCTCATCTCACATGAGAGTTACACAGTCTATCAAAATTACCAGGTTGATTCTTTAGCCTTTTATTTATCACAAGTCAATTACTAGTGGTGCATTCTTTCACTTGTTCAATAAAGGCGAACGCTGTTTCCAGTGTTGCGGCATTCTGGATGAAAGCACTACACCGGTAATAGTGTAATTTTAAGGGACTGTGTAAACTGCTAATTCATTCAGGCTCATCTACATGATAAGCTCCCTGGGGTTAGAAACTGTCTTCTTACTACTTGTCTGTACAATATCTAGTACAGTGGGGCCCTGATCCTTGATTGGGGCCCCCTAGTTGTTATTGCAATATAAATAGTAATCTAGAGGTAACCAACGTTACTAACTATCATGCTTTTGTAGCAAGTCTTTTGATATTTGATGTTTTTCTTAAAGCCCCAGTTCCCAGCTACTACTTGAGAATCTCAGCTTTCATTAAAAAAAAAAAAAAAAATGTTTTTAGCCCTAATGGTTGTGGAGGCAAGCCTGCAAAAACGTTAACCAAGTCCACCATAAAATAAACCCACAAGGCAAATTTAAAGAACCCAACACTCATTATATATTATGATTTTTAAGCCAGTCTTGTGATTTTTTGGAGCCTGACTCATGATTTTTGTTTACTTAGGGTTGGCAATACTGAGTACTAATTTTCTTCTAGCCCAGCTAGCATAGATTGGCCTAACAACCATGTATTGTTTGATATATTGATAATGAGGGCAACTGAATATTAACATATAACCAAAGACTGCCCCCTGTTGTAAGTAATCTTCAATTAAGATATCATCACTTAATCTGAGATTAAAGCAAAAGAGATACCGCAGGGAGGATATATAACCTTAAAGAGCCAGACAACTGCAATATACAGAGCTAGGAAAGCATACTAGAGTCATCATAGCTTTATTTGTGTATGCTCAGCTGTTTTGAAATGACCAATAGGAATTTATCTAAGCTAGCTATCCATCTAACTTTCCAGGAAATGGGTGTACAGGGAAAAATCTTAAATATCAAATGGCTGTTTACTGAGAATCAGAGGAGGAAAGAAGGGTGATGACTCAGTGCATAGTGAATATCAGGACCTATGTCTAAAATATAGAGAGAAATGGTAAGATTTAATTTTTGTCTGTAATTTGTTATACTTTGTTTCATGAATCTGTCTTGGTTTTATACCTTTTGGGATTCCTATCCTGCCAGATCTAAATGCAATAGAAATTCTGTTATCTTATTTTCAACTAGTATTTTCTCTGCACTAGTTCTTTATGAATATCTATAAATAATAAATACCATTCTAAAGAGATCTGATTTTGATCTGTTGTTTCAAATAAAAGTCTGCAAGTAATTAGCCTCTGAAGGGAGATATTGTATGTGTAAAGCCATAAAGTGCCAGATCTTAGACTCAGAGCCTAGAGAGATTCTGTTTTCTCTAGAAGAAGGAGCAATGCATAAATCCAGAGCATAAACCAAGTAGTCAGGAAAGATAATTACACACACAAAGTGTGGATTGGAAACAGGCAGCTTCATGATGCATCTCCTTCAGGGTACATTGTGTCTCTAATTCTTACCTTAATGGATTCCTACATTTTCTTCCTCTGTATGGTAAACATGAGAGAGCTATAAACATGACTCAAATGTATCTGAACCAACTAGCACAAGTGACAATGAGCAAGACAAGGCTATCTTTATTTCTCCTCTTCATCAGTTACTCTCAACCCCCTGCCCCCCAGTTTTCTTCAATATTTCCTGTAACCGTAACCTCCATAGGGCACAGCAAGGCTCCATTCTCTGCACTGCTCCACCCAGTTCACTCCTGGCATGGTGCTGTTTATAGCTGCGCCAGGTATTTCCCGTTCAATGCTTTGCCATGTCAGAAAATTAAGTCCATCCACTGAATAAAAACATCGTCTCCCAATGTTATAATGGCATGAGCATTGTGTGTGGTCTTTTAGTGCCTCCTGTCTTTGTTACCTCTGAATATGCATACTGCTTATGGAAAACAGACGTTCCCCAGTCTTGAAGGAACCAAATACAAATGGTGGTTTTTGGCAGGGACAAGTAAAATAAATAAAGTAGCTTTCCAATTTCAAAGTCATTCAGAAGGCAGAATCTGAAATAAGTGTTAGTTATGGGAAAATAACTAAAGGGTCAGTTTAGATATGCTTCCAAAATGTCAAGGGAGAATTCCTGGCCCTCTTGAAGTAAATGGAAAAACTCCCATTAACTTCAGTGGGGCCAGGATTTCATCCCCAATGTTTATCCTAATTATCCAACCTTTACACTGACTTATCACCAGCCCCAAGCCTGGCTCTATTATTTCTTGTGTTCCTGCTTTACGGAGACCAGAGGCCCACAACCTTCATGGGCCCTCATACTGAGTAGCTTTAGGGTTGGACTTTCAAAAGAACTCAGTATCCAGTTAGGCAACTGGAAGGGACCAGAGTTTCAAACGTGTTGAGCACCTAGCAGCTCCCTCTGTTCTCAATGGCAGCTTCTGGGTTCCGAGCTCTTTTGAAAATCTGACCCTTAGAGTTTAACATGACTGAAGAGTCTCTGCAGTTTATGCCCCAGCATGCAGAGCAGGATACTTAAAGCACAGAGCATTTGAGCTCCCTCCCTCCTTTCACATAGGAAGCACTAATACCACATGTAGTGTTTTCACTCACTCTCTGAGCTTTTTTTGCACTCTGGGAAGACATTTTAAGGAAACTCAACATTTTTAAGTGATCACTTCAGCATAGGATTGCCAGTTTCATCACATGACAATCTTTAATTAAAGATTGATCTTTAATTCCCTGGAGGCAACCCTAGTTCAGTGAGCCCTTTGGCATGGGTCCTCACGGAACAGAGCAAATAGTTACCTACCACATCAGCTGTGACTTACTTGATCAATGTCTAAAAAGTACCCTACAAGAGAAAGGGAGGGAGTATACTATCTAGCTACTGTAGCCTTCAAGAAGACATGCCACAACTGGTCAGTAGTGTGATGGATAGGTCCTTAAGAATGGGATAGGAGAGCATGGAAGCTTTCTTTATGCAGGCTGGTTGATAGTGGGGAAGTGGTCACTGGTAATGGAGAGATTAGGAGCAGAGGACAAGTATACCTATCTCTATATCCTCCGTGCTGTATACTGTTCAAAGGGTTAACACATTGCTTTCTGACTATTTAAATGGTCAGATAAGCAGACCTTGGGTCCATCATGTCAAAGCTAAACCAACAGAGTATTTCCCAATGAAAAGATGACTAAGGTGCAAGTGTCATCCTGTCTTACTACAGTGAGAACTTCACAAGAGATTCGTAAAAGAGAAAAAAATAACCTGTGATGGTGGTACTGTGAGCTGTCTAAACGAGGATGGATACTATGGTTTTTAAGAAATAGCAGTTACAGTGATATTTGTGCCTGGAAATACTGACACTTCAAAGTTATTTCATGTCATTTAGTTTTTTGCAGTTTTATTGGATCTGTTTTGGGAGAGCGGAGTTAAATGAAATTCCATGGGATTTTGCTCAAAAATAGGATCAATGTGGACTGGAAATGGGCTCTGGTTTGATCAAAACAATTTAAAAAATAAATTGCAGAATCAAAATAATATTTTGGCCAAAAAAAACATTTTTTCTACTTTTTTTTTTAATCGCACTTATGAAAATTTTGCATGAGTTGATGCACAGCTGCCATTTTTAGAGATGTTTTGTGACAAGTAACATTAGGGAAGAAGTCTGCAAAATAATGAGACATTTTTCACTCTATTTTCATTTACTCCCAGTTCCAAATGATAACACCAGTAGAACTGAGCCAATAAAGGGAGAAATCCTATCTATGGGGAATACTGATATCTTACCTTGACTGAGAAAAAGCAGTTGTCTTCAAGATGCAGAAAATGAACATACGTTCAAGTGTTTTTGAAAGAGTATCACCTCATGCATCACTAGGAATGAAGAAATTCCAATCTAATTCAACATCAATAAAAAAAAAGAACAACAAAAACAGTAAATCAGCCAAGCTTGAATAGTACTAAGGAGAGTTTATAGCAGTTACTAGGTAACATGTTTTACATGATTATATAAGTGTTAAAACTGACTTAACTTGCTCTTATAAATAAAGAATACCATGCAAGTATGCATGTTTATCTCCCTGGAAAAGATAAAAGCATTCCATCTGCCAGTAGCTGCTGGTTGGGTTTTATCTGTATTGCATGGGTTCCAGATCTGGTAATCAGCAGTGAGCTTTCCCATGTGGAACAGCTTTGGCACACCAACTTTATTTTAATCTTATTTTTAGTTATCTAGAATTGTACTTTGATGTATTACTGATTCATAAATGTAAAATTAGGCTGCCAGGGAGCTGGGTCCTAATGGTCACTTTTGTGGCACTTTGTTTTCCTGTACTAGTGGTATGAATAAATCACTGATGCCACAATGGAATTTAGTGCTAATGATCACCTGTACGCCTCCCCTACCCTTATCCTGCTGAACACATGACAGTGAGTATCAAAGCTATCTTCTTCAGTGAAAACTAGGTGAGAAAAACCTGAATGTGTTGAAAACCCCGGGGAATTTTGTGTTACATTGTTTAAGCTAGAAACACTGATTTTCAATACCCATTTATGACAAATTTCTGTGAAGAAATATGATCAGACACTTCCTTATGCAAGTTGTGTTTTCACTTAACCTCTTTATTCCATTGTACATATTTGGTATTTGTTTTACTACAAGCTTAATAAAGTCTAACATCCCTTGACTTCCTGACCACCACTGTCCTACACTAACATGTATATCTTTGGAAACTTCAATAATTAGATATAACTTACTTTTCTTGCTACCTTTGCTACTTATGCTTTAATTCAGTATAAAATAAATAAACTTTCATCATCTAAGCACTTGAGCTAATTACATTTAGTCAAAATTGTAGGGGTGTGGGGAATATTTCCTCAGTGTCTTGGGCCAAGTACTGGAATCAGTTCCATATACAGCCATTATAAAGCCAAACATCACAAAATCCAGATGCAAAACCCACAGCAACTTAGTCTAACAACTTTTCTTTGTCATGAAGTACAGAGCCCTACAAACCATTGCACTACTTCAAATATCCAACTGTTAATCAGACCTTTTAAGCTCCTTTTCATTTTATCATTATTAACATATATTAACTTTCTATAGAAATATTAACAAATCTGAGTTGTAACCTTTAAAAGACTCATTTGGATTTGGTCAGCCTCTTATCTGTGTATTTATTTTGTCCATATTCCAAAAATGTTAACCATATGTTATAAAATCTACTTGATCCTGATATGATTGTCTGTCATTTTTGCCATTGAAAGGATTTCCCATACCTTATTTTTCCAGGCCACTAACGTAAGGGGATCTGTCCTTTTCCAAAAATGAATGAGCTATCATATTTGGCAGCAAGTAGTAAATGTAGTAAATAGTACATGTGTAAACTGGTCCTTCCCTGATCAATCAGCATTTTTAGGTCCAAACATAACATTTGAAATCATCCCGTAACTTGTTTTCCAAGCTGTACTAAATAGTTTGAAAAATTAGAACCAAAAAAATCATAATCTTAACTCAAACCAGATAATCATAACTGATCAAGAAGAGTATGAATATAATTCCCCGCTGCCTTGTCCTTTCATTCTGTGCAAAGTGGGTCAGATATACTCCCCACCCACTGGGCACGGGTGGAAGTGAATTTTGATTTGGTGCATTTTACACCTACTCTGCAGAGGTGCATATGACTTCAAAAGATTCAAAAAGGTGTTATATAATCTCCAAGTTACAAAAAGATGAGTTCAGCCATATAAAGGTATATGGAGCCTGATTCTTCTTTTATTTGCACCAGCATAGAACTGCTATAACTTCAGTGGAGTTACTCCCAATATATCTACCTCTAGGGATGGTGTCCTTAGCCTCTGTTTGCCAGAGGCAGGGAGTGGGCAGCAGGGGATGGATCACTTGGTGATTGCCTGTTCTGTTCATTCCCTCTATGGCATCTGGCATTGGCCACTGTTGGAAGACAGGATACGGGGCTAGATGGACCTTGGTTCTGACTCAGTATGGCCATTCTTAGTTCATATGTGTCCATCTGTCCTAGTGTTTATACAGCTATGGTATCTGAGCACCTTCAACAAAGAATCAATTAACAGGAATGTTTCTAGTGGATTTTATGGCATCTCCGGCACATTCCCTTTTTGGGGTAGAAACTTTACTTGACGTAGTTTTTGTTTTCCTTAATTTATTTTTTAAGGTTGATTTTTTTGTTTTATTTTTTATTTTGTTTGAGAGGTTGAGGGTTTTTTTTAGAAGAATAGAGTGTCAATGTTGTGGTAGTCGTATGGTAGAAAGGCCTTTTCAAGGAGGAAGGTTTTGCAGTAATAGCAAGATAGCAAGATTGTTTCTGTCTGGTTTCAAAGTAGGGACCACATGAGACAAATGTGATAAGCAATATACTACAGAAATTGGAAACCTGTGTGTTAAGTGAGAGGCAAAATCAGTCTAATGTATCTTTTAAAAGGAGCTATGCTAGAAAGGGTTAGCCATTTAAGGGCCCACTCCTGCTGCCCTTACTCAGACAAAATGTCCACTGGTATTAATGGAAGTTTTGTATAAGAACAAATTGAACAAAAATTAACTATCTAATTTCTCATCTAGACCCCATCAGAGCAGTAACTGACCACCATATTAAATAAACTGGATTAACTTGACCACACTACTAGGGTTAATAAGCTTCTATGCAGGAGTACCACATTAGCCCTAATTGTCTTATTTCACTTGACCCTTTAAAGGGGTAAATTAAGGGCAGAGAAAAACCTTTACCTCTGAATTTCCTGGATTTTGTTCCTTTAAGCCAGACTCTTAACTTCTTTAATATATTTTTTGTATGTAATAAAATGATGTTTTGTCTAGCTTAAGATATTTCCTCCTTTATATGTTTTTAAACACAACTGATCAGCACGAGTTTCATATGGTTTTCTTTTTTGTGAGTGAATATTATTGCTGGCATGGTCTGAGACGCAATTAATTCCTGAAAGGCAAATATCCCATGAAGACATAAAAATACACCAGAAAGAGTAATAATATTGGCATTTTTGAAAAGAGCAAATACCACACACGTTACATTTCAATTTATTTACAAGGGATCATCAAGTCATGCTGGAGTTTAAAGGATTCTTTCCTTCATCTAAGCAAGTAAGAAACCAGTAATGCCAATTTTATAATGTAATCATAAAATCGTAGGACTGGAAGGGACCTCGCGAGATCATCTAGTTCAGTCTCCTGCATTCAAAGCAGGACTAAGTATTATCTAGACCATCCCTGACAGGTGTTTGTCTAACCTGCTCTTAAAAATCTTCAATGATGGAGATTCCACAACCTCCCTAGGCAACTCATTTCAGTGCTAAAGTATCCTGACAGTTAGGAAGTTTTTCCTAATGTCCAACCTAAACTGTCTTATTCCATTACATGGCTATTGGACTAGAGAGAGAGAATGACTCTATAAACCTCCAGCTACGGCACCCATGTGGGAGACCTGGATTCAAGTCCCTGCTCTAAGTCAGGCAGAGCAAGGATTGAACCTGTATTTCCGCCTTGTGGCTGAGTGCCCTAACCTCTGGGCTATTAGGTATAAGCCTCCTTGGGTTTTCCTGTGAAAGAACTGATGTGAGAAGGTTCACAGCTGTGTATCCCAAGTGGCAGTAGGTGCACGCCTCCCTCCAGCAAAATATTAGGCACTTAACATCTTTTGAGAGGCTGTGTTTAAGCCACATCCCTTTCCTTGGCTTTTCTTACTGGCTAGTTTAGGCACCTGCCCGCTCATCATATTGGCTTCTGTGAATCCCTTTTTAGGCACCCAGTTCTCCATGTGGATTGTATCAGGAGCCTGAGTGCCTAACTCAGTGCTGTGAATTCCATGAAATAGTAAGGAATCTAAGAGTTGGGTGTTGCAGTGCTGAACTTTGCAATGCTTAAATCCCTTTGTGAAGCTGCTAGCCCCTAGACTCACACCTGCTGACTACTGTATAATTTATAATCCACCACTTGTACATCACCTATCAATTTGGCCCAATAAATCTGAGTGTAAAGGAGTCTAAGACCTTGTCTATACTAGAAATGTGCACAGATTTACTTAAATCTAGTTAAAACTTGATCTAGTTAAATTGGTACAAATCCCTCATGTAGATACATTTAACCAAGTTTCATCCTTGCTTAATTGGGATTAGCTTGCAGCTATAAATTATGAGGCAGAGACTATCATTTATTATATCTCTACAGCATCTAGCACAATGGAGCTCTGATCTGGTTGAGGCCTTTAGGCCCTGTTTCATTATGTTTATATGAAAAAGATATTCAAATGTACCAGTGGCAGTTAATTATCTAATTCCAATAAAAAGTCAATGGCAGCCACGTGCCTAACTGCCATTAATGCCTTTGACAATGCTGTTCAATGGCATTTATTGTTCATAGCCAAGAAGTTCCTAAACTACAAATAGACTTTAAAGCAAAGTATAAGGAATACAGTTTATTTTTCATACATCTGCCAGGTACCAGCTCAGAGCTGTTTCCCCAGTGTAACTCCTGGTACTCGCTAGCAGAGGCCAGAACCTGTGCCTAGTGTGTAATTACTATAGCACTTACTGATATCATGCCCTTAAACTAACTTCTTTTCCAATGGGATACAAGAGAAGCTACATTACTCGTTATTACAGCTGGTCAGGAATGATCCATTGAAATGTTTATTCAATGGAAAATGCAATTTTCCTCAAGAAAACTTCACTTTTGCTGAATTTTTTTTTTTTAATTTTCTACTGAAATAATTTAAACAAAATATTTTGTTTCAAATCAGGTAAACTTGAATCTAAACATTTCAATTTGTCAAACTGAATTCAAAAGTTTAATTTTGGATCAGGTTGATATTAATTTTTGTCTGCCTGAGGTGACGCACTGCCTCATGAGAGTTGTAGTCCCGCCAGAGAGAGAGCCTGGCCTGTAGAGGAGGGACTTGGGGTACCTGAATTATTTCTCCCATGATGCAATATGGTGTCCCATCTGGTTGAACTGATGTGATACATCATAGGAGATATGTGAGCTTGATTCCTCATGGGAGAGTTAGTCTGATTGGGGAGGCCAGCCCATAGGAGTGAATTGGGGACTGAGGCTTTTAAACTACAGCTCCTATTAGGCACCATGGCAGCTCAGGGGGCACAGATTAATGTCAAACTGAGCCAAAACTAAATGTTTTGACATTTCCAAAACAAATTGTTTTTGGAATTACCTTAGAACAGAAATTTCAATTTTTCAACCCAGCTCTACTTGCTATGCAGCAAGTACAATTGCTGTTTCAAAATTCCATCCCATGAAACTCAATAACCAGACAAACAAATAGCTAAATGCAACCATCTGCTGAACCCAGAGGATGCTTTAATTGGAATCACAAAGAAGACTTTTTAAAGCAAGATTTTGAAAAGGAGGGGGGGAGGACAGGAGAGCAAGGATTACAACATAATGTGAATAACTCATGTAAAGGACCATGTTGTATCATATTCCTTGTTTTCCCCAACATGGGCTTCAGCATATGTTTTCTTTCCAAACTATTTATGAAAATGGCTTCTAATTTTGGGTGCCCTTGATTTCTGATTGCCTAATTTCTGACTTTTTGAGTCAGAGGTGCTTTGCAGCCTCAGCTTCCGTTGATTTTAGCTGGAGTTTTGGGTGGTCAACACTTCTGAAAATCAAGCCCAAGTTATTCAAAATTAGAGGTTATTTTTGAAGCATTTGGCCTTGGTAGTCTTGTGATATTTAGGCCTAGAACCTGTTTATCAATTGCATTGTTAGAGGGCAAACAGGTTCATGTAGTTACATACTATGATGATTGGTGCTATGTAAATACAGACACATTTGCTAGATTAGACAGAGTTGGCAGTAAATTGTCCACTTATAACTCACAAATGATCTGTGTTTCTCTACATGTACAGTAATAATTAACAAACTTCAGGGAATCTTCCAACTGTGACTAAATAGTCCCATGGAATAAGAAAGGTTAATGAGTTCAAATATGGTAGATTCCTCCAACGTGATGCCAATGGCAAACTAACCACCATCTTTTCTGTGGAGGGATACACGAAGCAGCATTCAAACTTTTACTGGGTTCTTTAGTCAGATTTTTGGGAGAAATCTTCCATCACGTTGACATATATCCTAAGAAATGAGTTAATTAATTATACAAATCCCAAATGCAATGGTGGAATCTCCAGATGGTTATTTAAGGAAGCTATGTGGCCCATTTGTACTGCCAGAACAGTGGGAAAAATTGATTTAAGTGAAGCTGTTATGCTTTATACCAGCTGAACTTCTTGGTCCTATTTTGTTGTTCCCTTACACTTCTAATTCTTTATATTAATTAGTAACATCAACAACATTTCTAAGGTACCCTTCATCATAGTATCTCAGCTCCATTCACAGCACTGATGCCTTCTAAAAAACTAACCAAACTTTCCTCCAGATTTTACTTTTCTTCTCTTCTATAAACATGCATATCTAGGGTGGGGATGTTTCACTAAGGATTGTTATTATTTCAGCTTGCTTTAGGACTGAGCCTTTTGTGAGGGATGATATGTGACTTCACTTTAGAGAAAAGGGGGTGGGGGGCAAGTAGTTAAAGTTAAAAATCTGAATTTGTTAATAGGTGGGTTCCACACTTTTACAACTAAGTCTGTGACACGTCTTTGTAACTGGCATATAACAGCACCAGATCAACCCACATAACTAAATTGCAACATACCATTGTTTTTAGTTACTAATAAAACACGGACATGTGTCTCAAATATTTTTAATTATGTGTTTATTATTAAAGTGCATTTTCTCTGCTTTGTTCCTATAAAGTTTTGATGTAAGCAAAAATTTATGCTCTGAAATTTAAGCTTAATTGTATAATTCAGAACACTTCTAGATTGGGCATACAGCAGCTAATGGCCATTATCAACATGTCTTGAGGTGGTCTCTCAAGGAGTCTCAGCTTCTCATAAGAACGGCCAAAGTGGGTGAGACCAAAGATCCATCAACCCCAGTATCCTGTCCTCTGACAGTGGCCAATGGCAGGTGCCTCAAAGGGAATGAACAGACAGGTTATCATCAAGTGATCCATGCCGTGTCACCCAATCCCGGCTTCTAGCAAACAGAGACTAGGGACACCATTTCTGCCTCATCCTGGCTAATAGCCATTGATGGACCTATCTTCCATTAATCTCTCTAGCTCCCTTTTGAACCCTGTTATAGTATTGGCCTTCACAACACCCTCTGGCAAGGAGTTCCAGAGGTTGACAGTGCATTGCGTGAAAAAATACTTTCTTGTGTTTGTTTTAAACCTGCTACCTATTAATTTCATTTGGTGACCCCTTGTTCTTGTATTATGAGAAGGAGTAAATACTACTTCCTTATTTACTTTCGCTATACCACTCATGATTTTATAGACCTCTATCATATCCCCCCTTAGTCACTTCTTTTCCAAGCTGAAAAGTCCCAGTCTTACTAACCTCTCCTCATACGGAAGCTGTTCTATACCTCTAATCATTTTTGTTGCCCTTTTCTGAACCTTTTCCAATTCCAATATGTCTTTTTTGAGATGGGGCAACCACATCTGCCTGTAGTATTCAAGGTGTGGGCGTACTATGGATTTATACAGAGGCAATATGATATTTTCTGTTTTATTATCTATCTCTTTCTTGATGATTCCCAACATTCTGTTAGCTTTTTTGACTGCTGCTGCACAGTGAGTGGATGAATTCAGAGAACTATCCACAATGACTCCAAGATCTCTTTCTTGAGTGGTAACAAGTAATTTAGACCCCATCATTGTGTATGTATAGTTGGATTATGTTTTCCAATGTGCATTACTTTGCATTTATCAATATTAAATTTTATCTGCCAGTTTGTTGCCAGGTAACCCAGTTTTGTCAGATCCTTTTGCCTGGAACTTAACTATCTTGAGTAGTTTTGTATCATTTGCAAATTTGTCCTCATGCTTGTTGACCCATCAAAGAATTCTAGTAGATTGGTGAGGCATGATTTCCCTTTACAAAAACCATGTTGACTCTTTCCCAACAAATTATGTTCATCTATCTGTCTGACAATTTTGTTCTTTATGATAGTTTCAACCAATTTGCCCAGTACTGAAGTGAGGCTTCCTGGCTTCCTGACTGATCCTCTTTAGTGTTCTCTCAGTCCAGTGAGTTCCTGGATCCTTGCCTTCAGTTAAGCCTGTCAGCCCTTCACTTTTTGGGCTTGTCATCTCTTTCCTTCTTTGTACTCTCCCTTTTATAGCAGACCTTGTTTCCTCTGGTTGCAGTCTGGATGTCTGCCTCCATGATTGGCTTTGGGTACATCCACACTACCCGCCGGATTGGGATAGATGCGATAAATTGATCGCCACCGTGCTCCCCATCAACTCCAGAACTCCACCAGGGAGAGAGGCAGAAGCGGAGTCGACGGGGGAGCCGCGGCTATCAATCCCATGCCTTGAGGATGGGAGGTATGTCAAAATAAGATAAGTCGACTTCAGCTATGCTATTCTTGTAGGTGAAGTTGCATATCTTACATGAGGACACTCCCCCCCTCCCGCCCACTGTAGACTAGCCCTTAGTGATTGGAGAACAGCAGCTACTTTGTCTACGTGGGAGTCCCAAATCTTGCTAGAGTTAACCACATTGTCTAGATATGCTGCATCATATTGACTGTGCTGTTGGAGTAATCAGTCCATCAAACATTGAAAAGTGGCTGCCACTCTGTGTAACCATAACCCAAAGGTCATGGTCTTAAAATGAAATAGGCTGAACGGCATAGAAAAAGTCATCTTCTCCTGGAATTCTGGCATTTAGGGGATCTACTAATGCCCCCTTGTCAAATCTAAAGTGGTGATGTATTGGGCTTTGTGCATTTGGTCTAAGAGTTCATCCACTTGGATGGGGCATCAAATTTAGAAAATGAATTCACTTTTCTGAAATCTATGCAAAAGGGGTTCTGAGTTTTATTTTAGGCAGTCATTAACTTGGGGTCTTAGTTCTAGTTCTTCCAGATATGATGTGATTAAAAGGTTTTCCCTGTCTTTCCAGGGCTTCAGTATATTCACATGGTAAATTTATTGCTCCTTTCTCTTACCTGGTTATTTGACCACATGGTCCGCAATACCCACTTTCTTTATCACCTTAAAAGGTCCTAGCCACGTGGCTATTAACTATGATTCCAAGCTTAAAAGAAGTAGTAGAATTCTGTTGCTCAGTTGAAAGATGTGCATCTACACCCCTTTAGTATACTGTCTTTGTTATTGTTCCTGTGCTTCCCTGACATTTTCTCTGGTGTATGCCCCCAAAGCCTCCTCCAGTTTCTCACACAACTTTAAAACAGACTTCATTAAGTTTTCAGCTCTCAGTGCTTGGCTTTCCCAGGTTTCCCGCACCAGGTAGAGAATAACCCTCATTTGTCTTCCATATAGCAGTTCAAAGGATGACAACCTTGTTGGGGCTTGTGGCACTTCTCTGATGGTGAAGAATAAGGTTAGAGGTAGACAGTCCCTGTGCTGGGGATCCTCGGCAATGAATTTCTTGAGATGTTCTTGAGTGTCTTATTGAATCTTTCTACTAAGCCATCTGTCTGTGGGTGGTACACAGATTAGCATAATGATTTGATTTTTAATAATTTTTATACTTCTCTCATCAGACAGGATGTGAAATTTGTCCCCTGGTCTATCAGGACCTCTCTAGGAAACCCATGCAAAGACTCTCAGTAACTCATTAGCAATAATCTTAGCAGTTATAGACCAGAGTGGTATGGCTTCCAGCTATCTGGTGGTATAGCTCACAATGACAAGTATATGGTGATATCCAGAGGCATTCTGCCCACAGGCACTGCCCCCACAGCTCCCATTGGCCATGGTTCCCAGCCAATGGGAGCTGCAGAGCCAGGGCTTCTTGGGATGAAAAAGAGGCAGCATGTGGATCTAGGAGCTGGAGGTCACTGCCTCCCAGGAGCCGGGTAGGGAACCTGCCCCAGCCCCGCCAACTCCCCCCTCAAGCACCTGCCACCTCTTTCCTCCAGCACCTGAAGCACCCTCTCCGCAGCACCCGCAGTGCTCCCTCCCCAGGCATTGCCCCCACAAGCACCCACATCACTCTGTTCTACAAACAGATACATTTGAGGTAGGACTAGGGGCAGGTCTTTCCCAAGAGGTAGATGGAGAAGACCATCTGCTTCTTGGCTCTCTGTGAGCTAAGATCAAGCGTATGTCAGCCAGAAACGTTCCCTGCAAGAAAGTATACTGCATAGGAAAGATAGAAAGTATGGCTTAACCAGGAGAACTTCAATGATCTAAAAATCAAAAAAGTCCTACAAAAAGTGGAAACTAGGTCAAATTACAAAGGATGAATATAAACAAATGACACAAGTATTTAGGGACAAAATTAGAAAGGCCAAGGCACAAAACGAGATCAAACTAGCTAGAGACAAAAAGGATAACAAGAAAACATTCTACAAATACATTAGAAGCAAGAGGAAAACCAAGGACAGAGTAGGGCCATTACTCAATGGGGGCTGGGGGGATAAATAATAACACAATATGTGGAAATGGCAGAGGCGCTTAATGACTTCTTTGTTTCGGTTTCCCCAAAGAAGGTGATTGGACGTCTAACATAGTGAATACCAGTGAAAATGAGGTAGGATCAGAAGAGTCTAAAATAGGGAAAGAACAAGTTAAAAATTACTTAGAAAGGTTAGATGTCTTCAAGTCACCAGGGCTTGATGAGATGCATACTAGAATACTTAAGGAGCTGACTGAGGAGATATTTGAGCCATTAGCGATTATCTTTGAAATGTCATGGAAGAGGAGAGAGATTCCAGAAGACTGAAAAAGGGCAAATATAGCCAATCTATAAAAAGAGAAATAAAGACAACCTGGGAAATTATTGACCAGTCAGCTTAACTTTTCTGTACTCGGAAAGATAATGCAGCAAATAATTAAGCAATCAACTTGCAAACATCTAGAAGATCTTAAGGTGATAAGTAACTTTAAGCATGAATTTGTCAAAAACAAATTATGTCAAACCAACCTGATAGCTTTCTTTGACAGGGTAACGAGCCTTGTGGATGGGGGGAAGCGGTAGATGTGGTATATCTTGACTTTAGTAAAGCTTTTGATACTGTCTTACATGATTTCTCTAAAACAAACAGGAATGCATCTAAGGACACTACAAGGGGGTGCAAAAACTGTTGGAAAACCATTCCCAGAGAGTAGTTATCAGTGTTAACATTCATGCTGGGAAGGCAATAACAAGTGGGGTCCCACAGGGATCAGTATCTGAGTTTGTCTGGTGTAATATATTTATCAAGTGATAGATAAATGCATAGAGATGTAACTTATAAAGTTTGCGGACGAATACCAGAAGCTCTAGGGTTGCAAGTGCTTTGAAGATTAAGGTAAAATTCACAAACTGATGACGACTGGAGAATGGTCTGAACAAATAGGATGAAAATTCAAAGGACAAATGCAAAGGACTCCATTTAGGAAGGAACATCAGTTGCACACATATTAAAATGGGAATGACTACCTAGGAGAGTACTGTGGCAAGAGGATATAGGGTCATAGTAGGACCACAAATATATATGATCAAGAGTTAACCGCTGTTGCAAAAAAAGTGAGACATCCTTCTGGGATGTATTAGCAGGAGTATTCGTAAGCAGACATGAAAGTAATTCTCCTCTCTACTCCATGCTGATAGGCCTCAACGAGTACTGTAGTCCAGTTAGGGCACCATTTCAGGAAGATGTGAGGACAAAATTGGAGAGAGTCCAGAGAAGAACGACCAAAATGATTAAAGTGTCTAGAAAACATAATCTCTGAGAAAGATTGAAAAATTGGGTTTGTTTAGTTCGGAAATGAGCAGAGTCGAGAGGGGACAATGATAACAGTTTTCAGGTATGCCACAGGTTGTACGATGAGAGGGGAAAAAATTGTTTTTCTTAACCTCTGAGGATTAGAGCAAGAAACGAAGGCTTAAACTGCAGCAAGGCGAGTTTAAGTTGGAGCATTAGAAAAAACTTCCTAACTGTCAGGTGGCAAGCACGTTTCAGAGTGACATAAATGCCTAGGAGTTTGTGAATCTTCATCAACTGGAGATTTTTAAGGCAAGTTAGACAACACCTGCCAGGAATGTCTAGATATACCTTAGTCCTGCCAGAGGCAGGGACTGGACTAGATGACCTCTCAATGTCCCTCCAGTTCATGATTCTTCTCTAAGAGGTTCCTATAAGGTCAATTCCATTATTTAAAAGAAATCTCCCCAGCAAAGAAAATGGATTGCCCTAGGAGGCTCGTTAATTGGCATTTGGGAAACAAGGTGCAGAAATTCTTGACTTCTAAAGGAACCCATGGCCAAAAGTATGGGCCAGGATCCTATGCTGTATCCTGTTTTCCTGAGATGTCTAGCAGATGAGGTTTGCATGTGCCCAGATGCAGTAATTCATGGGCGAAACCCAAGATACTAGCAGTTGTGTCTGTAACTCTTCGATTTGCTTGTCTTGGTCTATGCAATAGAAAAATCTGTTTAAGGGCAAAGTAGGGTATTACCTGTGCCTTAAGGGATCCACCCTCGTTCATCTATTGGGTATACCCTTGTTTGAAGGTTCAACTCAAGGTCCACATTCCTGTTGCTCCACAATGGAACCAAATGTCCAGTTAACTTCTCCAGTTCATTGTGGAGAGGGCTTTGGTATTTGGGTCCATAGGGCAAAGCCTTGTCCTGGGTCTTCACCCACTGGCATCAGCTCAGTGTTTGGTGGTCCATTAGTACAAAGGGGTTGCCTCTGTGAGGGTTGGATCACAGACCCCTCCCCCACAGGAGCTGCCAACTGATGTGGCCAGGACTACCTCTGCTCCTGTTTTCCCTGCCAGCTCAGGACTTCACCGCACCCTGTTTTGCTGAGCCAACACTCCGTCTGTCAACAAAACCCAAGGAATTTGAATTACTTTGCCCAAAGCTAGTTTACCTGAAAACAGCTTACAGAAGTGTTGCTTGTCTTTAGCACTCAGATGCCCAACTCCCAATGGGGTCTAAACCCAAATAAATCCATTTTACCCTGTATAAAGCTTATGCAGGGTAAACTCATAAATTGTTCGCCCTCTATAACACTGATAGAGAGAGATGCACAGTTGTTTGCTCCCCCAGGTATTAACACATACTCTGAGTTTATTATTAAGTAAAAGGTGATTTTATTAAATACAGAAAGTAGGATTTAAGTGGTTCCAAATAGTAACAGACAGAACAAAGTAAGTCACCATGCAAAATAAAATAAAATGCGCAAATCTATGTCTAATCAAACCAAATACAAATAAGTTCCTCACCAGTTCCAGAATGCTCCCTTTTACAGACTAATCTTCTCTTAGCCTGGGTCCAGCAATCACTCACACCCCCTGTAGTTATTGTCCTTTGTTCAAGTTTCCTTCAAGTATCCTGGGGGGGGTGGAGAGGGCCCTTCTTTAGCCAGCTGAAGACAAAATGGAGGGGTCTCCCAGGGGTTTAAATAGACTTTCTCTTGTGGGTGGAGACCCCCCTCCTCACTCCAATGCAAAGTCCAGCTCCAAGATGGAGTTCTGGAGTCACCTGGGCATGTCACATGTCCATGCATGACTCACAGTCTTTACAGGCAGAAGCCATTGATTGTCCACATGGTATCTTGTATGTCTCCAGGGAGACTTCTTATGTGGATTGGAGCATTCCGAGATGCATTGTTCCCCAAGTGCTTCCTGATCGGGTGCTTAATCTTGCAAATTCCTTCCTAAAGAAGCTGATCAAATGCCTCACGAAGCTTACTTAGAAATCAAGCAGGTATACAACCAATATTCTTAACCTGAAGTACAAAATGATATATGGGTACAAATATGATGAATAGATATAGTAGACCATAACCTTTACAAAGATATGTTACATGGCACAGGCAGCACAAAACATATTCCAGTTATGTCATATTCCCATAAAGCCTTATGGGAGGTACCATCACAGCCTCTCTCACCAACTTCGCTTTTTCCTTTCTCTCCCTTTTTCTTTCTGGGATTTTCTTTTGTTAGGCCAGGAGGTATAAAGGTCAGGGTCCTTAAAAGGGAACAAGAATCCTAACATCTCTTCTAGGATGTCTTCCTCAGGCTCCTGTGTTAATGGAAGCCTCTGCAAGAGCTCAGGAAAATACAGCCAGTGTTGGCGTATTGTCCACTCGGTCCTTGTTCCTATGTAGGCGTGGGGCAAGGAGCTGGCAGGGTACTTAAAGGCACAGGCCTACTGTTACATGGAAACATTACTCATGAAACTTAAGGCATTTTCCTGCCCTCATCCTGTCCATCAACCGGTCAGCTGTCAGCGTTTTCTTGGGGTTTACATGAGGGGGCCACCACACTTGGATCCCTGGGCCATTTCCTTCTCCAGTGTATCTGGAGCAGTTATTTCCTCTGGAGAAGATCCCTAAATGACGTGTGTGGCCATATAGCTAGAGTTACCAGTCAGTGTTTACAAACCCAGTCTCAGCCAGTGGGCAGAAGAATCTGTATGAACTATTCCATTACTGAGATCAGCTGTCTGGGGTCCCATCCAGGTCATGCCTTGAGGGGTAGCACTCATGGCAAAAACACTGGCAGTGGATCTCTTCATCTAGTCCTAGCATGTCCAATGTGGCTGCCTTCACTTGTTCACAGTCCTGGGCTCTTGCATCATCAAGCTCCAGATATGTTGCCTGCCTAGGCTTCCCTGATGAGGAGTGGATGAACCAGATCACCCACTGGGCTGTAGGCCAGTGGAAAGCCAAGGCTATGTTCTCAAAGGTTATCAGGAATGATTCCGGTCATCATCTGTTATCACCTTGGGAAGTATCAGGATTGCAGTGATCCCCTGAATTATGGGGGACACATTCCCCATAGGGGCAGAACTCTGAGGTGTAGCGGCCAGTACTAGTGCTGCCACCCATTGCAAGAACAGTTGCTGATGGGCTGCCATCTGTTCAAATACCTGTTGTTTTCCCTATTGTTGTTGTGCTTGTGAGTCAGCCAGCCATTGCAGGAGCTGATTCACCTCCATAGTTCCCTTGTGTATATAGAAAAAAAAAAAAGAAGGAAGGGTTTTTTTTGTTTTGCTTTTCATTCCCTTTTTGCAGGGATGATTAACTGAAATCACAACTTTAGTAACACACTGTCACTGTCACTGCCTCTTGGGGTGGTCTCTGAGGGGCCTTAGCTTCTCTTGATTGACCCTCCTTAGTTTGCTCTCAGTCAGGTCAGTTCTTGGACCCTCATCTTCAATTAAGCCTGTCAGCCTGTCATAAACAGATAGTAGGAGTTAATAAAACAGAAGTACTTTATATCTCTGTTGACTGTAAAGGGTTAACAAGTTTAGTGAGCCTGGCTGTCAGCTGACCACAGGACCAATCAGGAGACAGGATACTTTCAAATCTTGAGGGAGGGAAGTTTCTGTGTGTGCTGTTGTTCACTCTGGGGGCTCAGAGGGATCAGACGTGCAACCAGGTTTCTCTCCAATCTCCCTGATACAGGTTCTTATAGATTCCAAATAGTAAGTACTAGGTAGATGGCGAGTTAGGTTTATGTTTGTTTTCTTTATTTGCAAATGTGCATTTGGCTGGAAGGAGTTCAAATTTGTATTTGGCGAAAGGATTTTGATTTGTACTTGAATACTGGGCTGGAGGTATTCCCAGTGTCTATAGCTGAAAGACCCTGTACCTATTCCATTTAAACTTACAACCATAATTTTTACTGTTTTCTCTCTCTTAATTAAAAGTTTCTTGTTAAAGAACCTGATTGTTTTTTTATTCTGGTGAGACCCCAGGGAACGGGGTCTGATTCACCAGGGATTGGTGGGGAAGAAAGGAGGGAAGGGAGAGAGAAAGGCTAATTTCCTCTTGTCAGGATACTGTCTCTCTCTTGGGGGGGAGAGAGAAGGAGGGAGGAAGGTGAATTTTCCTCTGTTTAAGATCAAGGAGTTTGAATACAGTGATCTTCCAGGGTACCAAGAAGGGGAAGCCTGGAGAGGCAACGGTGGGCGAAAAGGTTACTTCCTGGTGTTAAGACCCAGAGGGGTCGGGTCTTGGGGGGGGTCCCCGGCAAGGTTTTGGGGGAGCAAGTTTCCAGGCACTGGAATTCCTGGTTGGTGGCAGCACTACAGGTTCTAAGCTGGTAATTAAGCTTAGAGGAATACATGCTGGTACCCCATCTTTTGGATGCAAAGGTTCAGAGTGAGGAATTATACCATGACACAGCCCTTCACCTTCTGGGCTTTTGGTCTCTTTCCATCTTGTGGCTGTTTTCTTGGAGACAGCCTCATGCAGGACTGTCACCATCTTGCTATCCCAGCCCTTTCTGCCTCCCTTTCCTTCTCTGCACTCTCCCTCTTTTGTACCAGGCCTTGTTTCCTCTATTGGTTGCAGCTGTGGGTGCCTGCCTCCATGATTGACAGCTCTGGCAGCTGCTTGTGATTGTGATCAAACTGCTTGCTTGTAAACAGAAAAGAGTCTCCTCCTCACTTTGTCTATGTTCAATGTTTATAGACCCCATTTCATGTAGATACCCTTGTAGATAAAAGAAAAGCCACTTTTGAGAGTGGGATAAGTATAAACCTCATACTGGGATGGAAGGGGATAAAAGACTATACTGGGCTCAGATTGTGCCCCCCAGACCCTGCAGAGCATGCTCCAACTGGACAGGATTGAAAGGGAGCAACCCAGCTCAGAAGGTGAGAGCCTGGGGAGGAATGCAGACCTATCCTGCAGGCTCCTGTGAAAGGAGGCAGAGATGCCTCCCTGAGACACTAAGACTGGGTACTGAGCCCATTTGGGGCTGATGGTTTGGTTTCCCTTTTATATTTTCTTTCTTCTTAGCTGGGACTGGAAACAGAGAGAGCAGTGATAGGAAGCGACTCATGGAGCGTAACACAGGGGGCCCACAGTTCTCTCCAAGTGCCATCATTGATGACCCTCATATGGCCCTGGGTCAGAGCCTGGTGGAGTAAGTGGGCATAGATTCCCCTACCACTAACCCCTACCTACAGCTAGGGAGGATGCTAACTGCTAGGCCACCTACTCTACCAAGGACCCACTACCCAGAGATGGAATGTTTTGTTCAACCCAAAATTAAATTTTTCCAAATGTTTTAATTTGCTGAAAATTCAAAAAAAAAAATCATTTGCCTTTCAACCTCAGCCTATTTTTTTGAAGTGCCAATGAACCAAAAAAATCAGTTATTTACCCATCTGTCATCTCCATCCCTTTCCTTGTGAGACAGTGTAAGATGACCACTAGTGATGTCTCCCACTGAGATTAAAAACCCAATTGTCTATATTTTTGCGGATGTGGGTTTCTGTTAAAGTTTCACCCTACTCTTAATTTCCTGAGTTTTGAATAGTTTCTGGCAACAATAGCATCCTCTGTGTGCCTGAGCAATTTCACCTGAAAGGACCAGCTAGTTCCCAGTTGCTGCACAGGTATACAGGACAGGAGGGTGCAAGATGCCATTGCTCACACCAAGTTGGCATGGACAAGACTGTGATCCTACTGTCACCAGTCAACCCCTACACACTGGCTAACAGAGCTAGTTGGGCTCAGAGAGGGAGTACATGGGACCAGTCTAAAGGACGGTGCAGTGCACCTGTTTCCTTCTGTATTCCAGGGAACTGTAAGAAGGACTGTGGAACCCTGAAACACAATCCCACCTACTCACCCCCCTAATGCACATCTGGTAGGTACAAGTGAGCCCTAAAAGGAGGTGGAGGGAATATGAATCCCCTACTTCAGAGGGGTGTTTGAAGTCTACATCCATTGATGTTGGTAAGAGGTTTAAAATCCTTGGATGAAAGGCAATATAAACATGCAAAAATATTGTTAATTTCCTAATCCTACAATCTTTGCTCACAGGAATAGCTCTCGCAATCTTTAATCCTAGAAATCCTTATCCTAGTCACATGGGTATGGGTTATAGAACTGACCCCTAAAAGAAGAACGGAATCTCAACTATAGCTAAGTATATGAGACGTCAAGAGGTCATAGTCCTGTTCTATTATTTGTTAATTAAATTTAAAACCTTTTTTCAGTAATTTACTCTTCTTCGTAATTAAAGGCAGTGAGAAGCATATCATTTATATTAAGCTGAGATTTCCTTTAATAACAATATGATGATGTACTGTATATTCTGTGATATGGTTTGGAAGAGCCTGTGGTAGAATGATTCCTTTTGTTTCAAAACTTTGTAAGCCTCCAGAGAAAGGGGAATGGTTTATTTGAAAATATAATGGATTTGTCATGGACCATTGAAATGCAGAGTTTTGAACTGAGAAGAATACACAGAATACAGACCGGTTATTTGGAACCTGACTATCCCTTTGTCCCTTCTTCATATTGTTGTTTTTGTATAAAGAGCAAAAGATATAACACATACCTTAATGTAAACTAATATAGTACAAACTCTGTTAAACCATATATAAAAGTGGTGTTAGTTTTGTCCACACACTCTGTATCTAGCATTTTGCTATCAGTTTTTGTTACACATTACAATTACTAACTATTTTATAAGTTTAATATATGCCTGTTACCTTAAAAAAAGCATTCCTGTCAACAGAAAATACTTTACACGTGGCTTAATTTTTTTCTTTACAGGTCCAATTATAAATGTTTATGTGTTCTGTTAAGCAGAATGTATGTAGCAATCAAAAGAAACAGATATGCCTTTGAGAAAAAGCTAGTTTGGGAGATATTGTAATCTGGGACCTCTTTCTGGAGCTTTAATTCGTGTTGGTAAACACTTGGCCATCCAAGTAATCTCATTGGAGGTATTTACAATGAGGCTTTTTTGCTCCAAAAGTTCCACCTTTGTTTCCAGTGGTTTAATTTCACCAGTGCTAGCAATGTTGTGAGCTTTTGAGTAGAAAGGGCTCAAGGCAGCAGTTGGTATCTTAAGCATTGTGTCGCCTAATTCTGCCAACAGCACATCTACATGACATGGCATTTAAAATACTGGCACCTTGTCTTCATTAGTGCTTCCAATAGCTAAGCCTAGGTAGAGGCTAAACCTAGTGCATACAAAGCTAGTGAACTATTTGTGTAAATGCTGACCAGGGTGATTAAAGGCAAGTTAGTACATTCTCATCAAAATGAAACAGTTACTTTTAATTCAGTGTCATGAATACAGAACCAAAGTAGATTAGTTTATAGATTACAAACTCCAGCCTTTCAACACTGATATCAATGTATATCATTTAACTATGACTTTTCTCAAATAATTGCAATGGTAATGGTCTTAAATTAGTTTTTGTTTCATTTCCTTATGCTTTGTTGCCTTGATTTGCAAAATGCTTACACAACTCTTTATGTTTCTCTTTGAGATCTAATGTGAAATGGAAGTTACATTCACTCTAGCATGATAGGGTGCTTTCTGCCTTTCACATCCTCCAACCCCTACACACACAGAGCCCTCTATCTTTTCTGACTGAGTGGTTTTGCAGAGCAGAGATCAAAAGGAAATTTATCAGTATCTGTCTCCCTTCAGACCGTTGAAGCCAGACTTCTGACAACATTTAGCAGCCTGAAAGCTGAAAAAGGCACCAAAACCAGCAAAAAAAGAGAGAGAAAGAAAAGCCCCATGACTACATTGTAATTGTCAGATTACGAAGGAGGAAATTGCTGTGTGAGCACCCACAGATGCTTTGAAGGTAGGGTGGCAGGCCCTGGGTACTGAGGCCTTTGTTGATTGTTGATTTGTCCAGCTCAAAAGGCTCCAAGGTCACAGGCCTCTGAAGACCCTTGAGCTTATAGCTCTGAAGTTGAAACAGCATCCTCTTGTGTTATAGAAGCTTGTGGTTAAAGGTGAACTGAAATACCTTAAATATACACACACAGAGCTCTTGGAGATCTCATTTCCCTACAGAATGCATATGTAGAGTTAGAAGTTACAAATATTGCACTGTAAATGCAGCTTAACACAAGTTGTTAAAAATTAGTTCTTCCTTCCTGTAGCTTCAAAAACATGAGTTAAGGACAACAGAGTTCTCCATTTCTTATGACTGCTGTGCTCTCACACTCAAATGCTCTGGTGATGGGTGAAGTAAGAGAACCTAGATAGAGAAATCACTGACACCTAAAGCCCTTGCAGATTGCTTTGAGCTGCAAAATTTGGATCCTGATTTGAACTTTTCCAGACTTCAAGGGGGTTTGTCTTGGGATTGTCTGCAGTCCCTTCCCTGACTGCTTAGCCAAGGCCTGGTATCGTGATATTAGGCAGCAGACTCTGTTTAGCTAGATTGGAGCTAGAGTGCCAGGGAGCACTACTCCTGTCTATCAAATGTGCACAGTATTCACTCAGTTATATCCTGTCTCCACCACACTACAGGGGCCTTCTCTAAAAGCACTATGAAAGACACAACTCCTGCATTACTTTAGATGATCACATTAGTGACATGAATATTACAAGAGAAACACACAAATTCCCTGAGCTCAAGATTTGGAATGTAAAAACGAGTGGTAGGTGAACCTTCCATTTTGGCAATTCAGTTGGGGTCAAGTCATGAATTAAATGGATAGATGCTTATCCAAACCTCGGGCCAACCAAACTATCCAAAACAATGACATTTACTACACCTGGACCCAATGCAACTTTCTTTGAAATCAGTAAATGGCCTCTCACTGACTACAGGAGGAAGAGGATCAGGCTCTTGGGCTGGAATTCTAAAGCAAGTATGCTTTCTTGAGGGATTTATGGCTCTTTCCAAATTCGGCACAAAATGGACAGAACGCTTGTATTTTAACCCTTGTGCTTCTAACCTCAGCTACAGCCAGGAAGGGTAGAGGCCAGTGTAAATGCAAAATAATGTCATAATCCTCCCCCCAAAAAATTAATGGAACTTTTTATTAACTGAATAAAAAATTGGTTCTGTTTCACTCTTCCAGTTTGGGTCAGTTTCAATTTTATCTCAACTGGTTCGCCCAGCACTAATAAAAAGCATTCATTAGGAATAAATAATTGCTTATTTTCTGTCTAAATGTTTATTTTTATTAATGAGTTGAGATCTCAATGGACTTTTTAAAAAAAGTTTTATCTTTAAAGTAGAATAACAGCACAACAACAGGGCAAATTCTCCATTGATCCTAAATGAACATTTTAGAGGTTCCATATGGCAACTGGCACCAGACAAAAGGAAGTTGACCAAAGAGGTTAATTATTTGGGACACATCTCCGCAAAGTTTCACACCATGTTATTATTATCCAGATATTCAGCAGGATGTGGTTATACTTCTCGTTCATGGCATTTCAGAAATGTTTAAGACAGCATTGCTGAGCTTTTTCCAGATTTAAAAACTGTCATTCCCAATATTTGTGTTTGACAGTGTAAATGACAAAACGGATATTTGCTTAGAGGGTTCTCAACATAACACTCATGTATTTAAAGAAAAATCTTTACTTCTATAGCTAGTGACTGTAGTTGGTCAAAAACATTTTTACCATGAGAAATTTTGAACAATTTTTTTTTATTTTTCATGGGAAATTTCTAAAAGCAAAATTTTCATTTCCATTTTAATAGACAGTTTTCATTGTGGTTTGATTTTAATTGATTTTTTTAAAATGACACGAAATACCACTTGAAATTAAACAAATTGTCTTTTCACTTTGAAATTTCCTAGGGGGAGACAAAATAAAATCAAAGGTTGATTGAAAATTATTTCCCCACCAAAATGTTTGTATTTGATTAAAAAAATTTACCACATCTTTTTTCTGCCAGAAAACAGTATTTCAATCAGCTGTACTAACAAACATCTTTGATTTTCAAAAACATCTGGGCACATTCTAGAACTCTTTGGGTTTCCTTTTCAAAAAGGGTTGGTGCTCAGGGGAGGCAAGAGCGAAGAAGTTTTGCAATTGTAGTCTCTCTGAATGTTCCTTGGGATGCTAGCCACCCCAAAGGGGGTGGGTAAAAGCAATGAGGAGGTGGGATCATGGCCTTCCAGAGGCCTCCTGTAGTGGTATAGTTCTTCACCACCCCCAACAGCTGTCTGTGCTCATCAGATACAACTGAGCCCTTTAGACTAGAGCACCGACTGTGGTATTAGTTTTGTGCCTCCTATGGCCCCATGCACATTCTTTCTATATAGACTATTTCTTTCAGGTGCATGTGTCATCTGCAGAACTATTGCCAGGCAAGGACATATACAAGCTTAAATGAACATTCCTGGCCCCTGGACCTCACAATGAATGTTGCTCCATGATTCTTTTCTGAACCTCTTGAAGAGGTCTGTGATGTGGTCTTTCTGTACGTTATGGGGGAAAGAGATTTGGGGTGCTTCCTTATGCAGCTAGGCACAAATGCCAGCCAGAATTTGGCTCAAAGGATTTCTCAAAATCTACTTTTCTTTTTATTATTGAGACCATTTATTTACTTTCTCTCAGTTGCATGAAATGCAAATTGAAAACAGTCATCAGTGTCACTTTTATTTATACTCACTTTCTGGTAATGTTCATATTCTGGTTTTCAGGCACTCACATTCCAGTGTTAGCTGGACTCACAACATGGCAAGTGATATTCAAATGTAAAATGCTTTTCATTATAATAGAACATACCATAACAACTTTTCCGTTCATATTATTCTTTCAAAAACCCTCCTTATAAAAGCTAGCTTGGGTCCTTATGCCAAACAGCAGTGTCCTTGTAAAGGCAAAAGTCCTAGCGGAGATGAAATTTTCATCTATTTATGCTGAAAGTTAGAGATTTCCTGAAAGGTGCAGAGAACTCTCAATTCCCACTGAATTCACTGGACATGTCAGACCAAATCCTGACATCTGTGCTCACCCCTCCTTCAGGCAAAACTCTCACTGACATCAGTAAGGACTTTGGGTTGACCCTTAATTTCTTAGAACAAGATTGAGACTTTACATCTCAGCTAGATAAGAGATGGTGCATAGCTGCACCACCTCTGAAGCAGTCCAGGGAAGAAACTGTGACTTGGAAAAATACATTTCCTTCCTGCTTACTCCCAGATTGGGCGTAATCTACTCATGGCCCTTACCAGTAGTAGATTACTTCTTCACATGCTGTCTCAGTTGCCTGTGTACAACGTAGATAGCTTGTGAGGAGACAAAGCGTGTCATGCCCTGCTGGAATCACAGGTGTGTGATATGCCGTTTGTGATATTCACTGTAGTTCTATGAATGAATCAGGTGGAAATCCCAACCAGTTTGAGTGAGCTGAAACTAACAGAGTGACTGTGAGGTCACGTTTGGCAGACACTGTGTTGCTCGCATTGTGGCACAAATTCTATCACGTGCCAGAGCCTTATATTCTGGGTGACCCTCCCCAGACTGAAGGCATGAAAATAGGGTTAGATATTTCCTCAGAAAGCTGAAGACCAAGAACATCATCACCACAGCACAAGGGTTAGAATAGGGCCAGTAATTTCTGCATGTGACCGGCTAAGAGCTCTGCACTCTGGGAACCTATCCTTGGAGCATAGGATGCAGAGGTTCAGATTCAGAAACGTTTATGGTGGATAGGAAAAGCCAAAGCCAGACTTTCCTCAGCTTGCCCATTCCCCACCTGTTAAGTGTCAAAATATGCTGCAACTATCTCTCAGACTATGTATAAACAGTTTCAATTGTTTGTAATTACATGGAGACGAATTCTGATTTCATTTACACCAGTATAAATCCTGAAAATCTCCACTGAATTCAGAAGCGTTACTGTGGGTTTGCACTCATGTAATGGAAATCAGACCTGGCCCAGGGAGTTGGGTAATGTTCACACAGTTATGAAGTCAATGCTGAGGATGCAAGTTTCAATCCTGGTGCTACAATTTATCAGGCATCTGTTCTTTTTTGTTTTAAACAAAATATGAAGTGAAGCTGGTGCAATTGTGCTGACAGAAGATATTTCTTTTAAACTGTCCATGCACATTTCAGAGCCAGTCAAAAGTCTGACAGGGAAAAATGTGCTTGCAACTTTAATTAATAAATCTATAGTCAGAAACAAGATCGTGCTTCTGAAGACTGCAGCTACAGACCAATGGGAAGATGTTCTCTTAATTAAGTGTCTCAGACAATATCATGCTCTTATCTTTGGGTCAAAGTGCATTATGTGAATGAGAATCTGCACTGCTCCCTGGGAAAACATCTGACTGTAGAAAAAAAGGACTAAGAAACAATAACAAGCAGTGAAACGCTACTGACGTCTGGTGAAGGGAATAATTCTGCTATGGTAACAATGACCTTTTAGGTCTTTTCCACCTCCAGTCTCAATAGCCCAAATCCTGAAGTTCTTACTCAGTTTTCACTCATTCTCTCTTCAGGCACAATCACAGATGCCAATCTGGCTTTTGTCAGTGTAAGAACTAAGTAAGGACTTTGGAATTTGGCCCAGTGTTTATTATGATAACTTACTATGTGCCTAAAATTTTCAAGCTTGGATGCCTAGACATAGACATCTAAATCCATGTGTAGGTTCCTGAATGAGCAGTCTGACTTTCAGAGGTGCTGAGTGCACACAGCACCCATTGCTTCCCCTTGAAGAACAGTATCCCTTTTTTCATTGTTCTCTATTAACTCTTCTTCCCTTCCCTGCATCCTTTTCTGATTGGTTACCACTTGTTAATAGTAATCAAGATTCCAAGGTCTTCTGGGCAGAGAAGTTGTTGTCTCGCATGTCTGTAAAGCAGTATGTACATCTATGGAACTCGATACGTTACACATAATAGTAAAAATCTATTTTAAAAGCCTTCTTTTAAATAGAAGCTTGGAAATAGTATTAAACACCCTTTAGATTAAATCACTTAAGTCTGGAGTTGGCCTTTTGTGTTCTGTTACTGTTACACCTATTTCCAAGAAGTCCAAATGTGCTTGTTTGAAAAATGTTGAAGGTCAATCATTGAAAATTTTAGAAAACTTGGATCATAATGAGCTACTAACCTTCCATGCCCTTTGTTCTACCCACAGTGCCAACCTGAGCTCCCAGTGCGGTGAGTACATGTGTTAAGTGTGTGTGCAATACATGTTTACCTTGTGTTTTTCAGGTGACATGTCAGGAGGAGGAGTTTGGGGTGAGAGTTAAAGTAAAATTAGTTTCTTCATTAAAATTGAAAAAACTAGTTTTGTGATGGGAAGAAGTGTTACTGTTTGTAAATGGGATTTTGACTTTGGTTTTTAATTTTAAGGAACCTGTTTGCATCCTGCATGACCACTCCCTTGGGGAAGCAGGGAGGTGATTGGCAGGAGGAAGACCAGCTGACCACTCCCTTAGCTGCTCCTGAGCCTGCATGCAACAGAGGAGTTGGGGTAATAGGCAAAGCCAAGAGCTTCCTCGTGCATACAGCCAGTGGTTGGGTTTGATAGGTGATAGAGCCAGTGCTCTGAGGTTTGTCACTGAAAGCTGCGCAAGAACACCATGTAGTTGGGCTTGAAGAACAGTTGATCCAGTGCAGGTTCGTTGCCTGCACGTCCTGTCTATACTAGACTGAAATGGCAGCTTTGCTTGGCTCTAGTGCAGCTATAGTGGTACCTGGAATGCTTGGGAAGCATTTGGAGCACTTGTATGTGTTGACATGAAGTCTTCACAAGTGCTTCAGCTGGTGGTGTGTGCACTAAAATTCACTAGTGTAGGCAGACCTAAAGGGAAACCCTTCTGGTAAGGGTTGAATACGTTGATGTTCGTCCATCATTGTCAATGAAGACCTCAACAACTCATTTGTTCGATGACTGGACTCTGTGCGTCCGAAGATGACTGATCAGTTCGATTCAGGTGTGGAATGTCCTGTCACACGTCGGGCAGACATGTGATGGCACTGTCGATGATGTGCGGGCAGCTCTGGACTTGCGCAGCTCACGCTTTCTTTCAGCCTCCACAGTACGCCTCGCCTCAGAGGTATTACTGCCTGTGTGAATTAGGCTGCGCCATGCTGAACAGTTCAGTGCAAGGGTTTCCCATGTGGCGGTGTTGATCTCGAGGGACTTCAGAGAGGTCTTCAGCGTGTCCTTGAACCGCTTCTTTTGTCCTCCATGGGAGCGCTTTCCCTGAGTGAGTTCTCCGTAGAAGAGTTGTTTAGGAATGCGCTTGTCTGACATTCTCACGACATGTCCAGCCCATCTGGTCTGGGCTCTCATCAGCAGTGTGTGAACTGACGGCAAACTGGCTCTGGTAAGGACTTCAGTATCGGGCACTTTGTCCTGCCATCTGATTTTTAGAAGCTTTCGCAGACAGGAAATGTGGAAGTGATTGAGCCTTTGTGCATGACTCCGATAAACAGTCCACATCTCACAGGCGTACGGCAGAGTTGGAAGCACCACTGCTCGGTAGACCTTCAGCTTCATTGGTAGACTGATCCCTCAACGTTCCCAGACATTGGAGCGCAATTGGCCAAATGCAGAGCTGGCTTTAGCAATTCTGCAGTTTACTTCATCATCAATTGACACTTCTCGGGAAAGGGTACTGAATATGTTACAACCCTAATAAAGGAATGGAGTTAAGGCTCCTGTAACTGCAGTCAATTGCACTGTTAAAATTTCTATTACTTACTACACTAGCTACTTTCCTATGTTATTAGGGTTACTGGTTAACACCTCCTCTCATATTCTATTCAGGCAAAAGGCTTAATTGCCCAATTTAACAGCCCAAACAGCCCCACAGAACAATATAACATTCACATAGTTCACATAACTCACTGGAGTTTTCAAGGAAAGCTGGCATGCGCAAGTCAAAGGCCTGAAAGCAGTGATGAGTGTCAAAGGTCTATATGTGAAAACGCTGCTTATGCCCTTTACTCATTTTTCAATCCTTCGTGGAGAAAACAAATCATTTAGAGCTCAGTCCCTAAATACCCCTAGAAGGTATTAACTTAACTCCCATGGAAGTCAAAAACGTTTGAAGGTGGAGGTGCTCACATCTCAAAGTATTGGATCCTGTATATGTATTGCCTTAGAATCATCCTCATCATTACCCACTTTGTCCTGTTTTGGGTTTTTTTACATTGCTTTATTTGTTTCACAGGTCCAGATCTTGACTGGGGCCTTTGGGCTCTCCCATAATACTACCAATTAATAAATAACTAGTAGTTTGGGTGTATTTGAAGGCTGACCCCACATATTTCATGCAATGTGACCTTGTATACTTTACAGTGCCAGCAGCAAGGGTGCCATTTTCTAATGACCAGAACTAATTGTAAGCAGTTTGTCAGTTCTCACACTGGCTTATTTCATTGTTTGTTTCATAACAACCCATTTAAAAGTCATTTTTAATATTGTCATTAACAAAGAGGTACCTGGAATAAAGTGCTCCCTGCTATGGCATGGGTAGTAAGTAACTGGAGAACATATGCGCTTTCCATGTGCACTTTGATTAATCCAAACTGAGCAGGACACAAAAGGCAAATACAAAATATCTAACAGGCAAGAGAGAGAATTACAGAGCTGGTATGACTCTGGCAAAAGAAGTAGAATGATGGATTACAGAGTACTGTAATGGTCCACAGCACTTTGCAAATACATGGATAACAAAGGCCTTTCCCGAGGATCTTATGGTCAAACACCAAACCTATTATAAAAGATTCACTAGCAAACACTAAATTCACACCAAAGTCAGGGGCATCCGACTGGTGTAAAACTGGGGTAATAGAGCAAAGAATAAGCCCTGCATTCTTTAAACCAGAAAGAACCTCATGTTAACCCACCCTACATTATGAAATCTCAGCATTCTGACTACTCGGTATAGTTACAAACTCATATAGCATTATTATAGAGAAGGAAGAAATGTTGAGAAGAAATTATAAAGTAAAAAAGTTAGTTCCTTAGAGACTGCTCCTGAGATGTACTGAGCACTCCATTCCCCACAACTTCAAAGCTAAAATATTTGGTTCACATGAAAGCCTTTTTAATTCCTCATTACTGTAAGGTATACTTGTATACAACAGTGGGAGTAATTGTCATCATAAATCAGACAATTTATCAGGAGAGCTATTCTCTAGGGCAAGGCAGATTCTAACGCACTACGACAGACTTTATTTGTAAGCCTCAATTCCACAGGAATTTTATTCAGGCAGACACCTCAAGGCATGCATCTTTTCAAAGTGTTTAGGCAGGAAACGAAATTCAAATTAGATACAGTCACGATGCAAATGCATTATTATTTAGTTCAAAACGACCGAGGCTTAAGGGTCGTAAATTCTCCAATAAAGAGATCCTTCAATTACCTTCTGTTCAGTGAATCAGAGAAGAGGAACTCTTTCCCTAGCTTTTCTCAGGCAGAACAAATTTGACTCCCAAGCAAATATCAATCAGCATAAATCTCCTGTTCTGAATATTTTGCCCTCTATATAAACCTAACTGCAAACTGTATTATATGTTTTTTTCTAGAGATAATATCATACCAACTCCTTGAGGTGAATGAAATCTTGAACCTGTATCTGAATTTGGATAATAGACCCTATCTTTCTGAGCTGAACCAACTCTAGAGTGGAGGATGCTTGAAATCTGAATGATCCAGTTCTGGATCTGAATGTGACAGACCAGGCCATTCTCTAACATTTTTCTTTCTTTTTAAATTGCATCTTCATCTGCAACTCTTCTGTCTCCCTCACCCAACACATACAGGCCATGGTCAAAATTTTGCCACTCTTCCTCCACAATATTTCTAAAATCTGAACTTTTCTTGCAGCTCACACCACTAGAACTCTCATTCAAGTCATCATCACCTCCTTGTGAGATATGAAAACTCCTCTTCTCTGGCCTCCCCAATACCCACATCCTACGCCCCATCCCCATGTATTCAAAACTTTGTTACTATGGTCATCATCCACCATACTGACCATGTTCCCCCCCCGCCCCCCCCTACACACACACTTACACTTTGAATCCTTTAATTGGCTCCCTCTTTTTCACCGTATCAAATTCAAGTTTCTTGTCTTCAGTTTCAAGACCTTTCACAACTTTGCCCATCCACACTTATTTGCTGTTGTCTGAACTATACACCCCCTCTTCCCTGCAGCCCTTTCAGCTTTACCAGTGATGCTAGTCTTATCCCCTAGCATTCAATGACATGGATGAGGAAACATGGACAAATTGCTAAGGATGAGAACAAAAGAATAGCATAAACATACAGGGACAAAATCAGCAATGCCAAGGCACAAAGTGAGTTATACCTAGCAAGGAAAATAAAAGGCAATAAGAAGAGAATCTATAAATACATTAGGAGCAAGAGAAAGATGAAGGAAACTGCTCTGGGGCTGGAGCACCCACGGGATGTGTCACGCTCAGGGGAGGAGGTGGAGGTGAGGTGAGGTGGGGTAGGCGGGAAGTTTGGCTGCCAGTGGGTGCAGAGCACCCACTAACTTTTTCCCATGGGTGCTCCAGCCCCAGAGCACCCACAGAGTCGGCGCCTATGCCTATAAGGAAAGGTTTAAAAAACTGGGCATGTTTATTCTTGCGAAAAGAAAGAGGGGGAACCTGATATCAGTCATCAGTATGTTATGGGCTGTTCTAAAAAGGATGATGATCAATTGTATTCCACTGAAGGTAGGACAAAAAGTAATTTCCTTAATTTGCAGCAAGGGAGATTTAGGTTAGACATTAGGAAAAGCTTTCCAAATATAAGAATAGTAACACTCCAGAGTAGTTTCTAAGAGAGATTGTGGAATCCCCATCATTGGAGGTTTAAAAGAACTGGTTAGAAAAAAACCTGCCAGGAATGGTCTAAGTATACTAGGTCCTGCCTCACCGCAGGAAGCTGAACTAGATAAGCTCTCAAGGTGATGGTCCCTTCCAGCCCTACATTTCCATTATTCATCTGTCCACTTCTCCCTTAACCGTCTTTGAGCTTCATTGCATGAAACTCTGGGAAATGGAATGCGCTCCTAGATGTGATCTGTTAGACCACCATCCTTTCCTTCAAATTCCTCCTACAGGTCCACTTCTGCTTGGGGCTGAAGCTGAAGTCTGAGCAACTTAGGTTCACGGGGCCTCCTGTGCCGTGGGGTCCTGGGCAATTACTTTGCCTGTTACCCCCTAGTGCCAGACCTGGCTTTTAATCAACTGAAAAATAGTTGTTGTGTCACAGGTGGGCCATGGAATTTTTATAGAATTTTGGGAGGCCTCAGAAAGAAAAAGGTTGAGAACCCCTGCTTAGGTTATCCATGTGAATCAGACTTTCTAACACAGGCTAATGTTCATTGGAGTTGTAATTAATGGGATTTGTTTACAAAATGCTTCTCTCAGTGGAACAATATTTATGCATGACTTCTTAGAAAAGCTTGTTGTCAATGTCCAGATATATTCAATGTAAACATTTGGTTGTGTTCTGATTGTTCACATATATGTTCTGAAATATAGAACTCATGACCCTGAACTGATATCTTTGAACTACACTCATTTTTTCCCAGTATATTTAAAATTGTAATGCTCTTTTAAAAAGTGTAATTATGTGACATTAGTGCTGGTGAGAGGTGTCAGATAAATTTCTTTAAAGACTGAAGTTCTTTGTGGGCCTGATCCAAAACCCATTAACATCAATGGATTTTGGGGGAGGTCCTATTACAGGAATTATGGTCTTTTGGTTAAGACACAAGATTATGAGTCAGGAGATGTGGTTCAGTTACCCACTCTGCCAGACTTTCTGTTTAATCTTAGGCGAGTCAGTTGATCACTCTGACTCAGTTTCCCCATCTGTGAAAGAGATAATATAATCCCTACCTACTTCATAGGAAAGTGATGAGATTGATTTCATTCATGTTTGTAATGTGTTTTGTATGGAAGATATTACAGAAGTGAAAAGTATTATTCATTTATCCACAGAAAAGATACAGCACTCACAATGACAGTGCAAGATCTCCCACACTGCTCCACCGATGAAACTCAAGCTTTGTCTACACTGGCACTTCGTCAGCAAAACTTTTGCCAGTCAGGGGTGTTAAAAAAACACACACCGAATGACAAAAGTGTTACCAACAAAAAGTGCTGTTGTGAGCAGCGCTTTGTTGACAGGAGCGCTCTCCTGCCAACAAAGGTGCATGGAAGCTTTTTGTCGGCAGAACAGCAGCTACACTGTGCACCTTTTAGCAGCATGGCTGTAGCAGCACAGCTGTGTCACTAAAGGGTGGGTAGTGTAGACTAGGGCTTCCCAAACATGGTTTGCGGCCACTGGGAGCTGCAAGTGGCCGTACCTGCAGATGCTCAGGTAAACAAAGCGTCTCGCAGCCCAGCAGGGGCTTACCCTGAACAAGCCGCGAACCAAGGTTGGGAACCCCTAGTATAGACAAAGCCACAGTTCAACCTAGAAGGATTGTTGTCATTTTGTAACTTCACTAAAACACTTATCCTTTTTTTCCATGTGCTCTTCTCCTTCTACCAATTCAAGTGAGTCTGCTTTTCTTGAGGCAAAACAGAGAGATTAAAAGGCATTTTCTCTTAGCTTCAGCCAAAAAAAATTATCCTCACTCTAAAAATATGCCTTATTTCTAATCTGTGCCTATTTAAAATGAACTGACAAATCAGTCTTTATGTAAATTAGGCTTCATGAGTAGTCCTAACAGATAAATACAATGTCTGAGATCACAATGCTGCACTTTAAAAGATAATATCATTCAGTGTTGAGCCTGTGCAGGCTATTTCTAGTTAGGCCCTTATCTGTGATTCTGCTATCTAAACAAAAGCTAATCTTTGTTTGCTGTTCTTATCTTGTTCGTCAATTGATCGTATGTTAAGTGTCTCAGTGAACAAGGCTAAAATAAAAACAACCATTTACATATAATTTGTTTGGATCAGATTACACTGGAATCAAGGTAAAAGTGGGAGACAGAGAAAGTAGTGCAGGCCCTGCAAACAGCTAATGGAGGTCAGCATGAATTAGCAAAATCATTGTTTGCGGTTTTCTTCTCGCTGCTCCAATCCGGTTACTCTATGTACTTTAGAGGGGGGGTGTGCTAGTTGCAGTTAAATGTCCAGGAGGAACTATGTGATTTGGAAATGTTTTTGTAACGTAAGAGAGTCTGGAATTATTAAACTTATCAAGGATTTTCCCCCTTGGATAGAATTAAAAAAAACCCACACAATTACAGTGAATGTCGTTTCCTTTGACTCTGTGCTGCCTGCTGACAATTCTTCCAGCTGCTATTTTTAGTTTCTGCTGTATTGTGCAGTTCTCACATTGCTTCGTTTTACTGAATATACCAATATAGGTCTTGATCCTGCATTTCCTGCCCCCCAGAAACTCCTAGTGTGTGATTGGGATAGTGTTTTTGTGGAGGAGGAACTAGCAATGACAGAGAAGTGCTTTGATGTTGTTTTTGTAACACAGTAGCATCTGAACAGAGGGGTGCTAGGTGTAGCACAAGCACATAGTGAGAGACAGTTCCTGCCTTGAAGTTTACATTCCAAACAGATACAACAATCAAAGGGTGCAAAGGGTAAACAGACACAGAGGTGTGTAGTGACATGCCAAGGTCACGCAGCAGGTCAGTGGCAGGGCCAGGAGCCCTTAGTCCTAGTCCAAAACCCTATCCATCCTGCCAGTACAGCTGCCTTCCCAACTCCTAATGTCCCCCAGGCTGCCTCTTAACTCTCCCTACTCAGAATCATAGATTTTAAGACCAGAAGGGATAATTATGATCATCCTAGTCTGACCTCCTGCAGAACCCAGGCCAGAGAATATCAACAAGTGGTTCCTGAGCTAGAGCGTATTTTTTAGACTAGAGCATATTTTTAGATATACATCCAGTCTTGATGTGCTGATTTAAAAACTTTGCAGTGGAGGAGAATCCTCCTAAGTAAATTGTTGCAATGGCTAATTACCCTCACTAAAAAATGTATCCCTTATTTCAAGTCTAAATTTATCTAGCTTTATCATCAACCCCCTGGATCTTGTTATGCCTTTGTCTAATAGATTAAAGAGCCCTATACTATCAGAAATCTTCTCCTTGTGTAGATATTTATAGATTGTGAGCAAGTCACCTCTTAACCTCCTCTTATATAAACTATACAGATTGAACTTCTTTACTCTATGACTGTAAAACAGGTTTTCAGACTTCAAATCATTCTTTTAGCTCTTTTCTTCAGTTTTTTCCAGTTTGTCAATGTTCTTTTTGAAGTGTGGACACAAGAACTGTACACAGTATCTCAATAATAGTCTAAGTAATACTGTATACAGTGCTAATAGCATCTCCCTACTTCTGTTTTTATGTTTCCTTGATTGCACATTCAAGGATCACATCTGCTTTCTTAGCCACAGCATCAATTTTCATGGTCGTTTGTTATCTTCCATGACCCATAAGTTCCTTCCGAAGGGAGATGCTGCTTTCTGAACTAGTCTCCCACCCTATAGGTGTAACCTACATTCTTTGCTCCTGGGTGTGTGACTGTACACTTAACTGTATTGCAACACATGTTATTCAAGTGAGTCTCAGACCTTCACCCACACAGCCTTGTTCTCCCACTGCCAAAGGTACTATCCCTCTCTGGTAACCTCACTTCCTAATTTACTGAGACCCTTCCCCTGAAATGTAGGAGGGAGATACCAACCAACCTGCTCAACCTCCCTCTCAACCACCCCTGGACAGGGATGAAAAGCCTTCCCCCTAAAAAAGAAAGAAAAACACCCTCACAACCCCTCTTTATGAACCCTCCAGAACATCCTAATCCCTTCTAGCTACAGTGGCCTCCAACCAAACCCCACAAACTTGTTACTCCTCAGGTAGTTTTCTTCCCAATTGTAACTTTTTCACCCATGGACAGGAGGTCACGTCCAGCTCAAATCAAACCCCTGCTGCGCAGGTGGGACAGTAGGGACTAACCCAAGTAAGAAAGACCTGGCCTTTATTTTCCCCTTTTCCCAGGGAATCTCTCAATTCCATAGGGAAAAAGGCAATGGAAACAGAGGGGATGGGCACAGAGGGAAGGGGAGCATAAAACTCCCTTCTCACACACTCATAACAACCCCATGAAACCCCACCCTCTGTGGCAGCCTACACAAATAGATGTGCCTTGCAGCATGCCCTGAGAGGCTATTTTGGCCTGAGGTTTGGAGAGGTAAAGCTTGTTCCAGAACTTTCTGCTGCCAGTCCCTGCTCTTTTATCACAAGGTGAATCGGTCTTGACCACCTGCCCCAACTACAGCTGTGGCAGGACAGCATGAGGCTAATATATCTCCATTCCCTATCAGTTATTATTAAAATGAAAATCAGGTCAGCTTTTTCTTTCTCATTTACTGGGACCTCTGTCAGTGGAGTTCAAAAGTGCTACCAGACAGCCCATTCCTGAAGGGAAGGTTGCACTGTGGGATTGCAGCTGGAGGACTGCTTATATTGGTACACATGTACGTGCATCCACGCTGCCACTGTGCCAAGTAAAACTATACCAGCTCATTTTACTCCATAAAGGGCAATAACTATGCTGGAAAAAGTGGAGAGTTTTGTTGGTGGGAGACAAAAGGAAGAGTGGGCGCAAGCCGGGCTGTGCTGAGGTTTGCTGATACAACTTTCTCCTGTAGACCAGGCAAGTCTGACTTTCCAAACATTGGTCTGGCTGGAATCTAGACCTAGTCTATATGAGAAAATTAAATCAGTTTAACTAGGTCGGGGTGTGAAAAATCCACACCCCTGAGCGCTGCAGTTAAGCCAGCATAAATCCCCATGTAGACAGAGCTAGGTTGACAGAAGAATTCTTCTGTCGACCTAGCTACCACCTCTCAGGGAAGAGAGAACCACTCTCTTTGATGTGGGTAGTGTCTACATTGAAGCATTAGAGTGGCACAACTGTGCCACTAGAGCATTCTGAGTGTAGACAAGCCCCAATTCTTAGGTCTAAGATGGAAGCTGTTTAGAATATAGGCCAATAATACAGCTCGACTTATTTCTCACATACAAACTGATACAAGTTATATCACTAGCGCTCCATCTCTAAAGTTGTATTGTTTCCTCTGTCCATGAAACCAATCATCATTCATTTGAAAGTCAAACTTATACAAATAGCTTGTGCAGCTGTTATGATTATTGTCTGTAACTGTCTCTGTTGTTCATACACAGGAATTCCTTTGGTCTCATAAATACTAAACAGAGTCCTTCCTCTCCCCTGACCCCTCCCCCCTTTAACTGTCAGATAATTACACAGTTGGCTTTAGAGTTTAACTTGTCAAAGGAGTTGCATTACTTTGTTCCTTTTGGGTAGCTTACCCTATTGTGCTCTCTGAACACTAAACAGAACCTATATTAACTGTCAGTTAATTACACACCGTTTTCTTCAGTATTTACTAGTCAAAGGGGCAGGTAGGCTGCAATCGTATCATCTCAATCACTGTCTCTGCTCACAAAAGAATCAATAAAGATGAGTCACTTAGTGTCACCCAGTGTCTGATACTCAAAGCCACCCATTCCTAATTGCCTTTAGAGATGGATGATAATACAAACTTTGAAGTGATAATCAGCCTAATGAGTGGCCTTGCTGAGAGGGTAGATCATGTGTCAGAACAGTTTGCAGATGCTTACAGGCAAACAAAGCCAGCTTTCCTTTTAGAGCTGAGAGGACCATGGCAAGTCTGGTACCCAGAGCCCAGTACAATTGCAGAGACTGGCGCACAGCAGGAAACTGAGCCAGCTGATCACAACTGACTCCATCCATCTTGCTCTTTGCCTTTAATCACCACCGTCAGAACAAGTCCTCCAGATTTTCTGCATGTTTACACTGGGTATTTAGGCAATAATAGTATAACAGATAAATTATCCAATTCTGAATCATTGGATTTAAATAATAGTTATTGGACTTGATGGGTAATGATCAGTGAGCCTGGATAAAACTATTGAGTAAGTGTAATTAAATGCAGTTGGGTGCAGCCATCCAGGCAAAAGCAGACACCACAAAAGGGTCATTCAGACAGCAATGAAAACAAATAACAGCAGCAAAAACAAAGTCAGTGTTTGCTTTACTAATAAGAGCTTGCTCTGAGGCCTGGTCTACACTCAGTTTTTCACCAATTTAACTAAATAATAGAAAAAACTATTAAATTGGTGCAACCCCTAAGTGTGGCTGCAGTTATAGTGACATAAAGGTGTTTATTTTGGTTTAGCTAAGTTCCATCAGATAGTCAATTGTGATCTTCTAGCTGTGTGCGTGTGTGTGTGTGTGTGTGTGTGTAACTGCATCCTCACCAAAGAGTTGTACTGATTTAAAATCATGTTCTGTGCCAATTTAGTTTAAATTAGCTTAAATTGGCACAGGAATTGAATGTAAACATGCCCTCAAAAACATTTCCACAAAGGTTGTTACTTGATATGATTTAGTTTTAAAATAAAATTTGATATGCCTATGTGTAACTGGGTTGGTTAATACAGGGCTTAGCACATCAACTTGAAAAAAACCTCTAGGCCATAATCTGAAATCTTTACTTACTTCTTTAGGCCTAATTCTAGTGCTAAATCCAAGATGTACTAAAGTGTTCAAAATTGAGGTAGTGATAACAGATGTCTAGTAAATCTTTCTTTGTAATATACACACATATAATCAAATCAGGTGTTAGTAATGTATTAATAATTGACCCAATCCCATATCCGTTACTGGGACAAAACTCCCAATGAGGAGCTAGATTGACCCGTCTCAAGAATAACATTGTAAGAGAGGGTCAGACAGGCAGAAAAATACTGTGAGGTTTGACTTCATGGCATTTTCTATAAATTATCCCTTCAGTTACGGAGGGGCTTCTAGGGCCACAAAGATAAGTCCTGTCAATACCATGGATCTCCAGGGTCCACAGAGAAAGGACATCCCAAATCTTGGGTGCATAGAGTCATTTATATAGGGGAATGCCCTTCAGTGCTACTTCACTGCATAGTGTTCTCTCCTGGACTCTCTTTGGCTTCTCAGTAACAGCTGTGAATGGAACCCAGAGGGAGTTAATAAAGCTCCAGCTGGTTTTCTATAAATCTGTATGGATTGGTGTCTCAGAGAGCATGTGGTCCAGTCCTCCACCCCTTCCTGCTCCCAAAGCACCATGGAGCATTGGATTCCAATGGAAACACATCTGTCGTACCTGGCCCAAGATGTTTGGTGCTGTACAGTCAGTATTCCACCCAAACCGCAAAGGTCCATCCATGAAAGGTCACCTTGGCAGTGTTGAGGTAACACTTAACCCAAAGAATTTCCAGTGAACATAATTTTTTCGTAGCCCAAAATTATATTCTAATTTAATCCCACACAAGCCCCCACTTTAAATGGACAGTTAACATCGCTCAAATGTGTTTTCTAGCAACACAATCACTAAAATTCAAGGAAATCACCAATTAAACCAGCGTCCATATGCATACCAATCTCAATTTACATGCCGCACTACCCCAACATGTTAAGACATTTACAGTCTTCTCCACTCGAAAATAAATTTCCCTGTCAATTCCAACTACGTACCCAGGCCCAGCTATTATATTCACATCTAGTTCTTCATAATCACACTCAGACTTAGCTAAATTAAGGTAAAAATGACCTATTAACATATCTGTATCATTGAAGTCTACAATGTGTTGTTTGAAAAACAAGAAGTATGCGGGTCTGAGTTAAAGTTGTGCATTTGAGTGTGTGGGGTTATAGTTTAGAACTGAGAGAAAGTTGTGAAGCTGGGAAAGTTTTATGTATGTTTGGGTATAATATTGACAAGGCTGGGATTGGTGTATGAAGCATATTGGTTTAATTGGTGATTTCCTGGCTTTTTAGTGAGTGAATTGATAGTAAATTCTGATGAACAACCTTAATAACCTTAACTCTACAAAGTTGGGTTTTTTTGGCAGGCGGCAGGGATTTCCCAGGTTTTTGGAGACAAATTTAAATCATTAAATTGTGAAAACACAGATTTGAATTCTGCTTTAATTTCAATGTAAATTTAACTGTAGAGCCACTACTGCACCTGCATAATAACAAACAAAAAATAAGAGGCAGAAGCTCATAGCTTGATGAATCTATGATAATTTATCCCAGCTGAAGATCTGCCCTTATGAATGTGTGTGAAATCCCCTACATTGTAAGCAATTTGCTGAACTGGATTTTAAACAAAATAAATTTGACTTTCAGTGTTTGCTGAAAATAAATTCAATCTATCTTTTTTTAGGCCATGAGAGCTTTAGGATAGAAATTCCAGGGGATGTGGACTATGGCCAAGATTTTAAAAAATGACTGTTGCTTTGGGGGATGATCAAGCTGAAAGAGATCTTAAATTAACCTGATTGTTAGAGGGTGTGTGAGTTTAGCCTTTTTGATCATTTAAAGTGTCTCGAATTGGACGCCCAGAAATTGAGACTGCCAAAATCACTAGAGACATTTGAAATTCTTTGTTTATGTGTGTATTTGCAGCTTGTACTGTGCCAAACATTGCACGCTTGATAAATATTTCTCTTTAATAAAACTAATGTTCTGACTTTGCTGTTGGGGTGGGAGAAAGACATAGGAGGGAGGAGTCTGGAGAGACAATAAAGGAGTTTGGATTAAATATTTATTTCTTCTAAATATTTTATTTAAATGTATAATTGCGGTTTAGATTTACAATAATAATTTATTTAAAATAGAATCTAATTTGCATTTCCATCTCAAGGTATTTTACAAATACTAATTGAATCCCACAAAACCCCTGTGTGGTAGAGAAGGTATATATATACCTACCCCTGAAATGCCAGCTCATCTGCGAGAGAACATAGTCCATGTAAAAATGAATAGCCATAGTACACAATTATTGGACAAAGTAAAGGAAAATAGCATAAATAATTGAAACTGCAGGAGGAATTTAAGGTAGGTAAATATGATTACCGGAGTTGGGTTTGGTCAGGACAGTAGGCTTAACATTCTTATTCCTATAAAAAATGCTATGGAATTGTTAATGACTAACAGTAATTACAAGCTCCTTTTTATGCTTCCAGGAGCACACTATCTGCAAACATCCTTCCAGATATCTTAGTGGTTTGAATATTGGCCTGCTAAACCCTGTGTTGTGAGCACAATCCTTGAGGTGGGTACTTAGGGATCTAGGGCAAAATCAGTACTTGGTCCTGCTTAGTGAAGGCAGCAGGTTGAACTCAATATTTTTCTCTTTTCAGGGAGGGATAGCTCAGTGGTTTGAGCATTGGTCTGCTAAACCCAGGGTTCTGAGTTCAATCCTTGAGGGGGTCATCTAGAGAACTAGGGTAAAAATCTGTCTGGGGATTGGTCCTGCTTTGAGCAGAGGATTGGACTAGCTGACCTCCTGAGGTCCCTTCCAACCCTAACATTCTATGATTCTATAAATTCAGTATTGATTTAGGCCCATCCTTGCTCCCATTGAAGTCAATGTTAATTCTATCATTTGACTTTAATTGCAGCAGGATCAGACCCTCAGAGAGAAGAGGGTCACTGAGTAAATCACCAAGCCACTTCCTGCAGGACGTACATGGTCTCCAACTGAAATACTGGCCCAGTCCAGACCTTCTTCATTTGAGCTGTCCCCCTTTCTGGTCTTAGAGCTCTGACAGCCAACAAATGTCACTGAAATGTATTTTGAACAGTTTTTTTTTTTTAAATGTGTGCAAGTGCTAATATTTTTTTTTCGAGCAGATAATCACAAAAAACAAAGGTGCCTGCTTTTCTTTCCTTCGCTACTTTTTTTATTTAAAGAAAATATGCTAGCATTGGAATGTCAAAACAGGGCTTTATTCAGCAAGTCACTGTATACTCTTTATTTCCATTGACTTCAAAGTAAATAGGATCAGCCAAGGAGTCTTTGGATTATCCCTACTCAGGCATAGCTACATATTTAGGTTTGGCAGAACTCAATTTTTTTTTCTAATTTTAACAGATAATATTGATGCTTATTTTTTAAACTTTTTTAGTTTTAGCAAGTTAAATTTTCACAGTTGTGGAAAATTCTGGAGGGGGTAGACAATAATTATTTAATGACAGTAGACCAGAGGTGGGCCAACTGCGGGCCACATCTAGCCCATAGGACCCTCCTGCCCAGCCCCTGAGCTCTTGCCCTGGGAGGCTCATCCCCGGCCCCTCCCCTGCTGTTTCCCTTCCCCCGCAGCCTCAACTTGCTCTGATGCCAGCACAAAGCTCTGGGAAGTGAGGCTACAAGCTCCGGGGAGCAGCGCAGCTGCAGAACCATGGCCTGACCCAGTGCTCTGTGCCATGCGGTGGCATGGCTGGCTCCAGCTGGGCAGCACCACTGCCTGTCCTAGTGCTCTGGGCGGTGTGGCTGTAGCACTGCCATTCACCAGTGCTCCAGGCAGCGCAGTAAGGGGGGAGAGACCAGGGGGGAGTTGGGTAGAGGGCAGGGATAGAGAGATATATAGAGATAGAGGGTGTGGATAGGGATCAGGGCATCTGAGGGTGGGGAACATGGTGTTGAATGGGGCAGGAGTCCCAGGGGGCGTCAGGAAGGAGAGAGGGTGCTGAGATGGGGTAGTGAGGGGGAGTCCAAGGACGGGGTTTTCTGGGGCAATCAGGGGACAGGGAGAAGGGCAGTTGGATGGGGCAGGATATGACAGTCAGGAATGAAAGGAAGGGTTGGAATGGGGTGCGGGGGTAGTCAGGGTGGGAGTCCAGGGGCTGTCAGGGGCAGGGACAAAGGGGGGATGGATGGGGCAGGAGTCCCGAGAGGGTTCGGGCGAGAAGCAGGGGGTTGATAGGGGTAGGGCTGGGCCACGCCTCTCTGTTGGGAAGCGCCAGCCTCCCGCTAACAGCCGTCTACAATTTCGGAAACCAATGTGCTCTCAGGTCACGTTGCCTGTCGCTGCAGTAAGACACTGAGATTCAAATCGTTAACGTGTTATTAAACTGTCTAACACCAAATTGTCAACATCATATATTAGGATATATTAGTCTTAATTAATCCATTCCAGTCTGAAGAGCGGACAAAACAGGATAGGCCCGATATCTCTTAAATTCAAACTCTAATAAGTTCTTCAAGCAACCAGTTTTTTATTACTTTGCCTATTTGTAAATACCTGACCCTATTATCAATTGATGGGCTGTCAAGTGATTAAAGTAAACTGTGATTAATAGCACTGTTAAACAACAATAGAATACATTTATTTTAAATATTTTGAAAATGTTTACTACATTTTCAAATATATCATTCAATTACAACACAGAATCAGTGTACAGTGCTCATTATATTTAGTTTTTGATTACAAAATATCTGCTCTGTAAAAACAAAAAAAGAGTCTTTTTCTTTCACTTCATACAAGACTGTAAGTGCAAGTCTTTATATCGGAAAGTTGAACTTACAAGTGTAAGATTATGTAAAAAAAGCACCTGCAATTTAAAATAAAAACCATGTAAAACTTTAGAGGCTTCAGTCTACTCAGCCTACCTCTTGGTCAGCAATCACTCAGACAAACAAGGTTAATTACAAGTTTGCAAGGAATAATCTACCTTTTGCTTCTTGTGCACAGGAAAAGGCTGAAAGTGGAGAACAGGCCGTTCACATGGCAGCTGTTGTAGCTAGCGTTGCAAGATAATTTATGTGCAAGTGTGCTATAGATTCATATGATACATTCTGCTTCAACCACCATTTTTCAGAGGATCTACATCCATAGTTGATAGAATGGGTTCTGCTTGATAACATCCAAGGTTATCGCTTGATACGATCCAATAAACACATGTTTTTCATCTGAGTCAGATGCCACGCTAGAAGGGTTGATTTCTTTTTTGGTGGTTTTGGTTCTGTAGTTTCTGTATCAGAGTGTTGCTCTTTTAAGACTTTTAAAAGCATGCTCCAAACCTCGTCCCTCTCAGATTTTGGACAGCACTTCAGATTTTTAAACCTTGGGTCAAGTGCTGTAGCTATTTTTAGAAACCTCACCTCAGTACTTTCTTTGCCTTTTGTGAAATCTGCTGTGAAAGTGTTCTTAAAATTATCATGTGCTGGGTCATCATCTGAGACTGCTATAAATGCAGAATGAGGGTAAAACAGAGCAGGAGATGTACAATTCTCCCCCCAAAGGAGTACAGTCACAAATGTAATTGACACTTTTTTATTTAAATGAGCATCATCAGCATGGAAGCACGTCCTCTGGAATGGTGGCCAAAGCATGAAGGGCCACACGAGTGTTTAGCATATCTGGCATGTAAATATCTTGCAACACCAGCTACAAAAGTGCCATGCAAACGCCTGCTCTCACTTTCAGGTGACATTGTAAATAAGAAGCAGGCAGCATCTCCCATCAATGTAAACAAACTTTTTTGTCTTAGTGATTGGCAGAATAAGAAGTAGGACTGAATGGACTTGTAGGTTCTAAATTTTTACACTGTTTTCTTTTTGAGTGCAGTTACGTAACCAAAAAAATCTGCATTTGTAAGTTACACTTTCAAGATAAAGAGATTGCATTCAGTACTTGTATGAGGTGAATTGAAAAATATGTCTTTTGTTTATCATTTTTATAGTGCATATTTTTGTAATATAAAATAAGCACTGTGCACTTTGTATTCTGTGTTGTAATTGAAATCAATATTTAAAATGTAGAAAAACATCCAAAAAAATTTAATAAATTTCAATTGGTATTCTATTGTTAAGTTTGATTAATCGCAATTAATTTTTTTAATTGTGATTAATTTTTTTAATCATGTGAATTAACTGCTATTTATTGACAGCCCTAATTGAAATATTTTTTCATTCCTTTGTGTGTATATGGTTAAATTGACATTTACCAACATTTACCAATAAAAATCTAATCCTTCCAAGTTTATATATAATTTGATAAATTAGAATAAACATTTTTCACATGCCTCAACTCAGTCTATATTCTAAAATGAAAGGGAAGCCTTCTTTAAAATGACTTTACTTTCTATTTTGTTGTATTCATGATTTAGAAAAGGTTTTTATTTTGTTCTTTGCCTAAATATCAAAAAGTCTAGCAGCTCACTAATTGAGAAGATAAATGTAGCTGCGTAACTTCCAGTTTGGGTTGTAAAGCCAGTGATTTCATAGTCATGAGTTTATCGAGAAAAGAGAAGAAGAGCTAGGATATCAACCTTAGTTAGCCTGATGGGATTAATCAACTCATGTTAACACACTGATTATCATACAGTAAAGAGGAATGTTTCAAAAGAATACTCCAGCCTGAGACATAAAGTGAAATCACTGAAATCATTTCTAGAGAGGTCATGGTTGAATTATCACAAAACTCTCTTTACTCAGAGCAGATGCTTATTAAGATTAATTTAGTGTGAAAAGTGAACTGGGATGCATATAAAAGACATTGTCTCTTCAATTATGTAATAAGACACCTCCTCATTGTATTGTGTTCACTGAAAATGATTGTATTTTCCTAGGGGATGTATATCTACAGTTTGCCAAAGTCCTCTTACAATCCTTCTTCCCCATTTTAGATGAAATATCAGACTGCAGAGGATGAAGCCAAGAGAGCAGAAACAAGAGAACTCAAATAAACATCAATTTAAATGAAAAAGAAAAGGCATTTCTTAGGTTTCTATTATGTTTATATTCTCAATACACATATTCCAACTAACAAATCCTAATGATGGCATAATATGAATGCAGAAAGAAATGGAAACAAACTAATACTTAACCTAAGGATAGGTCTACAAGGGGGATTTAATGTGAAACTTTTTGATGGGCATCTGGTAACTCGCAGTATGCATGTAACACCAACAGCATGCACACAGGATTCCTGTTCCATTTTCAATTTTCATCATGTGAACACATGGTGGCAGTATGCTGCTAAATGAGGGAGTAGTGTTCTTGGAGGGCATCCATGGTCCTTTGCTTTGCTGCTGAGCAGCGCGCATCATGGGATTGTTGGAGCTGTGAATTGTGGCATGTGGAAGCCTGGCAGGTTGAAATTTTTTTTAAAAAGTTCTTTCCATTGTCTCCACCCATGCTTCCTTTCTGGGAAAGTGTGATGGAATATACCTCTCTGTCCACACTCTAAACACTACTGTAATAATTTTTGTACAAGATATGCCTTGTAGGGTATCATTTGAAAACTCATAATTTGCTGGTCAGTATTGTCCTAATAAAATATGTGTGGCAACACTAAATATGAAGTTATAAGATTCCCTTGTATGATGTTATTAACATATGCTCCAAACCCCACAGTTCTGCCCAAGCAGAAGTCAGCAAACAGGTTTCACCTAAACGCAGAAATGTGTACTTGTCTTAATTTGCATTTAACCAGCAAACAGAGTCATCAAGCAGAAAAGTAACAAAAAAACTCAAACAGGTTAAAATAAACAGCAGGGAACATCCTTCCACATACACAATTTGTCTCCTGGTTCTCAGCTGGAAAGATTTTTCAAGAGGGCTACTACAACTATTAAAAGGAAGGATAAACACCCCAAGGGAACACCCCACCCCCACCTCTAGCAACTGGACCTGAGAAGATGAAAGGAAACAGCTGCTGGACTCGGGGTGGGGGGAGATGTCCTGAAGAGTTTGATAAGTAACCTGGCTGGAAGCACTTGGTGAGAAATGTTGCTTGAATTTAACATAGTTTGTTAAGTTAGGTACTAGTAAGCTTTTTATCATTATTTTTCTTGTAGCCATTTTTTACTTTTATGCCTCATTATTTGTAATCACTTAAAATCTATTTCTTTTTAGTTAATAATCCTGTTCTACTGTTTTATCTAATCCAGTGTATTTAAGTTGAAGTGTCTGGGTAACTTTATGTAAAATAATAAGCTGGTATATTATTCCCTTAAAGGAATAATGGACTTAAAATATTTGTACTGTCCAGGAGAGGGCAGTACAAAACATACATTTCAGTGGGAAATTGAGGACTGGGGATGTGTTTGGGTCACCCTGTAGTATAACCAAAGCTGGTGAGAGCCAGGGAGTAGCTGACAGGCTGCAGTTCCACATAGACATTCAAGGTGAGGCTTGCATGCTGGAAGGCTGTTTGTGAGCAGCTCAAGTGGGAACTAATTCAGCAAGGCATTGTAAGGCACCCAACGTTGCATAACAGGGGTGACATAGCCCCGTCAATGGTCTGAATTGACTCCAGTATGTCACAGCAGGCTAGCCCTATCCTGAATCATTGTCTGCCAGCATTGGTCTAAAAATTGAACCCATGTTTTATTTGAAAATATATTTACCAAAGCAATCTACTTCCTGACCAATAAAGAGCAAACCTTTATATAAAAACATAATGTAAAGCATATTGAAAGTGCAACAATGCAGGCAGTGCAAAAATTACAGAGGAGGGGGAGGCTTAAATTTAGAGCCCTGTATAGGTCTTTCCTGTGCCTTTTCTTATACACAGCAGTCCTGGAGCTGAGTGCCCCAGCATACAATTTTCAGGTGCACTGAAGGGCTCAAATGTGCTGGGCTCCCAGGAGCCAGTGTTTTCAGTGGGCAGATGTTAGACCTGAAAGGGGAATGGGCCTCTGGGGTGAGTGCTGTGCAGGTATGGTATGGGGGAGTTGGTGTTGGTTCCAGTAGCCAGTTTTGTCCAGGGGCTGAAGGCCATAGCTGGGTCCTGGCTTACAGGACTGCATCATCTCCTGGCCTAACAGGAGCATGTTTTGTAGGAGAGTCTTCTGGCTCAGCACAATGCCATGAGTTGCCTTTGCATCTCCCTGACTTTTCCCATGCTTTCCTTGTCCATGGAAATGCTCTGTATTTGAGGCACTTCTATGATTTCAGAGGGGCTATGGGGGAACATCGGGGCTGAGCCCCCCTGCATCTCCTTTAGACGGACAGTAAACTGAGGCGGGTGACTAGGAGGCAGCAAATGGTCTTATTCAAAAAGGCAAGGAGCAGACCAGTGACATACCCTGTGAAGTTGTTCACCAGGATGGCCTCTCCAGAAATGCGTCAGGAGTAGGAGGGGCTTGCGAGCTATGCCATGGGGCATGGGTGTATGTGGCTATTCCCTACAGTGTGTGAACCCAAAATTGAGCTATTCCTCGGGCTTAAGTTCTGCTTTATTTCTGCAGACATGAAGAAAGTGCAGAGAAAAATAGACAGAGTCCTCCAGTGCTTGCCAGCTGGAAGGCATGGCATTTAAACTTCAGCAGAGAACAGCCCTGTTCGTACTTTTCTACTCCAGGCATGCAATGTCCATGTATAGCTCATGTAAGCTACAAACAAACTAAGAAGCTTCTTTCTCTGTAACCATTGTTTCAATAAACTGTCATGTTTTGCACAAATGATTTTTTTTGTTATTCAAATATGCCTTGGGAGAGGGGTGGGATGGGGCGGCAGCTATGCTGCCAGATACCATTTTGGGCTGGCAAATAGGATTTGGGGGGAGAAGGTGTTCTCTGAGCAGAAAGAGTTGAGGTAAGGGGAAAGGAAAAGAGAGGGATGGGCAAGTGCCTTCCATACCTCGGTCCTGAAAATTGTCAATACTTGTGGCCTTAGTATGAGACAGAAGCCGACCGCTTGGGTGGAACAGCTGGCATTTTGGAAATATGTATGGGAAAGAGTGAGGCAGGGGCTGGCTACTCAAAGGTCACCCAGAATAGAAAGTAGAATGGCAGAATAGCACAATAATAATACATTGTAAGCATAGCTACTTACATTCCAAAGTTCCCTCCAAGGGATCTGCCTCTTCAGTCCCGGCTAGTGTTTCTGGCTAGGACTTGGGCTCAGGGCCGGCTTTAGGGCGATTCCCAGGAATCGGGCCCCGTGCCTAAGAGGGCCCCGCAGCATCTGGAAGAGGGGGCCAGCACCCTCCACCGAAGAGACACCAAAACAGCAGCAGCCAATTGAGCTGCCGCCGAATTGCTGCCACTATCTTTGGTGGCAGCTCAATCACTGCTGCTGCCTTTGGCGGCATTTCGGCGGCAGCTTTTTCGAATTGGGCCCCACATGTCCTAAAGCTGGCCCTGCTTGGGCTTGCCCTGTGTGGATGGGGATCAAGGTATATTGCCCTTGGCTAAGGCTTTCCTAAAAGATCCTGGCTCTCAGGGGACAGCTCATCCCCAGCTGGCCTTGCCAGTTGTCCTCAGTGAAGGGTAGAGTGAAGCCTGCAGGCTCAGCATGGTGTCTTGGACAGGTTGTGCTATAATTGCATAGGATCCAGCCTAGTTCATCATAAAAATGATTATGGGTCCCCTGCTGGATTGTCCCCTTTTGTCTCTCGTTTCAATGTACTTACTCCTGAGTTGCTTGGTCTTTATCCAGCACTGGTCAGTGTCCTGGTCAGGGCCCGTCTCGGACGGCTTCTTGGCAAAGTCCACAGAAAGGTCCTTATTCTGGTGGCTGGCCATGAGATCTTCCTATGTCGATGAGGCGATGAAATCCAGTGTCTCAGCATGACCTCAAGCAGCTCAAGGCATGTTGTACGATTTCTGGAGTGCTGTCCTTGTCATATCACAAGAATGCTAACACACTTGATTCCAGGAGCAAACGGGCAAGTTCTGTCCCCATGCCAGCTTTTAAAGGGGGGGAAGAGGTATCTTGGGAACTTGACACCAGATCAGAAGAGGGCATACAGGTGAACAGACAGTCAGTAACTGTTCACCTGAAAAACTGTGGGATGGCCATTGGTAGTAAGGAAAAAAGAGGTGCAGAGAAATTGCATCCACCCTAATAATAGACCACATTAATTCAATTTGTTTCAAACCTAGTCCACTTTATTCTTTATTGCCATAAAAATCACAGGAGTTTGTTATAGCACCTCTCTCTTGCCACAATTTCTCCCTTACTCCTGATTCTTTCTGTTAGCTCCCTCTAGCGTTTACAGTGGGTCAACTGGCAGAGCCAGGATTCAGCCCTGAATGTTGTAGAAAGCCAAACTTTATAAAGCTCCATTATTTTGTTTATGCTATGTACAAAAAATCTTTAGCACTTTGATTATGTAATTTAGATGGTATCTATCATATCAGCGGATGCACTTACAATACTACTGTCCTCCAATACAATTTAAAAATGGTTTCATCTTATAGGGTACCCACGTCCCTGAAGACTGCTAAAGACAGGCTGTTTTTTCCCCTAAACTTTTACTCAAATTTTAATGTTTCCTCAGACATCTCATATCACAGAAGATTTTAGGAAATGATACATTTTAAACTAGGTTTTAATGATTTTTTTGGTGTGGATTGGCTAGTAGTGGTCTGGAGTCAAAAGAAATAATATAACTCTGATGTTATTGCAAATTGCATTAGTATCTAGCAGCCACAGACAATGCAATTTGTTGCCATAGACAATGCAACTTGCTTATAACTATACTCTTCAGATCCATTATTTCCATACAACATTCTGTATATATTGAACATTCTTTCGGTGAGGTTCTTCGTACAGACATTGTAAATTTTTAGTTTCAAATGCTGAAAAAGAGTTCTTTACACATCCATGAAGTTGCTGAGTTTACTTTGAATTTGGGCCAGTGAGAATGTATACAATTAGCTCAGTGATTTAAACAATCTTCAGATACAGCTTTTCTCCCCTTCTGATTTGCCGTGATTACAAATGTGATTTGTAAGCAAATTGCCTTCCTTTTTATATGTTGATTAAGTTTTCAACATTAACAGCGCATACAAGAAGTTGCTATTTCTCTGCCAAAAAAATATGGAACACAAAATACACTGGACATAGTTTTATATAGTTAGGGCCAAATTATTGCTGGTCCAGCATGAGTGCACTGGAAAGAAGAAAGTTCAAGCACTTCTTTCCCTCTGCTGAGCCACTCATGTACAGGAGACTGTAAGTGACAAGCAATTTTGTGTTGGAGAGAAATACCCTGTCCCAGATCCCATTTATCCCAGCAGGGCTACGCTAGGGACAGCACTGGATACACCTGTTGCTGTTGTACAGATGTGTCAAATCCTAGTGCCCACCAAGCTCTCCCCACAGTGCCTGGAAAATTATACTTTGCAAAGGTCTAATGTCTCCAGGCATTGCTTGAGTCTATCTCTTTCTGCAGAGGTATAACTGAGGCCTCAGTGTATACATTTTTACATATTTACCTGCAGTGCTTATGGAAAGAATGTAGTTCTTTGTGTGTGTTTAGGAAATTTACTCCACCCTGAAAAATCTTAAGTTTCAACGTTAGCCTTTTTAGCAATTACAGGAAGCTACAGCATGTACTACTGAAACCTGTCTGGCCCCAAACTAAGCTTTAAACTTTCAAAACAAGGTGCATACCTATGGAACTGCCAATAACCACTGAGTAGATGCAGTTACTGTATACAGGAAGCTAGGATCAAGTTCAAATAAAAGGTCTGGGCACCAGTTCTTAACAACTGATTTTAAAGTAGTTGTAATCTACAAAGCTATCTGTTTATCTCTGCGGAGGAGGAGAAGGGTATTATATACCTAATGAGAAAGACCATTTAAGCAGCCTACTCTCCAGGTAAAAAAAAATATTTTAACTTTTTCCTCTTCCAGACTAGCTGCTCAGTCTACTGCTGACAGATGAGATCAGTAATGCAGAATTTTAACACCATGTTGCCACTGAAACATATATCGGCTTCTGTCCTCATACTCTGAGTGGAAGTGTTAAAGACTATAAGTTCAAGAATGGGTTCTGTAATTTTATTATGAATTAACCAATACGATAATCTTTCTGTTTTCAGTAAATAGATGAAAACTCTCTCATTCTCCACCCACACATTATGTCTTAGTACCTAAAAGCATGCAGGGGCCTAACAGATAGAAGTAAAGAGAGAGTCCTGATTTGAAGAGTTTATAACCTTAAGTCCTGATCCTGCAAAGAGTTATGTATGTTTTTAATTTATATATTATGAGTAATCAATTGACCTCAATAAGAGAACTCACAGTGCACAAAGTATGTGCGTAAATCTTTTCAGAATCAGGACCTAAATTATACTTTGTGGTTTAAAATCTATTTTGCTTTAATATGCTGAAGCTCCCACTTCCCTCTTTTTCTGTTATCCCAGTCATTGCTCAGATTTGTATTTATTTTAGCTCATAGGGTTAATATGACCCTTTCAGTCAATAGCAAATCACCCATGGTATTAGATCAAATTTTCATTCCAAAATCATGTATAATATACCATTTAATAAGTACCAATGTGCATAGAACAAAGCAAAAATTAAATATGAAATAAGCACCAATGAGATGCTGTTTCTGAACACAGGAAGATAGGATGAATGTCAAAGTTTCAAACATGTCTTTTATATTCCCAAGAGCTACAGTACAGTCAAGTAGCATAAGAGTACATTAGCTACAGTCCAATAATATAAAACTCTACGTCTTATCCAAAGCCCATTGAAGTCAATTAAAAGGTTTCCACTGACTTTTATATTTTGGATCAGGCTCTATAAATTAATTAGAGATATACCCATCTCCTAGAACTGGAAGGTCATTGAGTCTATCCTCCTGGTTTCACTAACAGGACCAAGTACTGATTTTTTTGCCCCAGATCCCTAAGTGGGTCCCTCAAGGATTGAGTTCATAACCCTGAGTTTAGTAAGCCAATGCTCAAAGCACTGAGCTAACCCTTCCCCCCAAAATTTATAAGGATAAGAATATATGGGAACACAGCCTTATTCTTCTACCTTCTCTCACTTTTAGTAATACCTTACTATGAGCCAAGCTGCGAACCTGTTATTTCTAGTGGTGAGGAGTTATCTGCCCAAACAATCGCATTGACTTCAAGAAAACTGCTGGTGCAAGTAACTGCTCATCAATGGCAGTAAGGGATTCACAATGTGGCCCTAGGTGAATAGTCCCATTCAGAGTGAGAGACTACTCAGAGTAAGGGTGGCAGAATCACAGCCTCCAAGAAATATGTTAACACATGGCAAGAACATTAGTTATAATGTGTCAAAAATGTTTACAAAAAGTTCCATACAAGGGTGACAGCAAGATCAGCAAGTCATTATTTCTGGAATTTTGTCAAGTATGCTTGTTCTATTCCTGGGAATGCAACGAAAGGTGGAAATATGCAATTTTAAAAAAACATCTTTCTAAGTATCTAATTTACCCTATGTGAATTCCAGGCTTTATTACATACATATTTTGCTGAAATATTCCCCCATACAATATGTCTTAAATCTCAAAAGAGCAATGGCATTTGACTGCTAGTTCACACAAATAATTGTGGCATTCCTGGAATGAAGAATCTTGCCTCCTCTGGTGTCCACCTAGTTAATACCTTCAATATTTTTTCATTACAAATCCAACACAGAAGACAGTGACTTAACTGAGGTTAGCCACCAGGTGTGTATTCTTATTTATTGCAAATACACATTAACATCACAATAGATATCACCATATAGAATGATTGAACAGAACAATAAGTGAATATTATGAATTTTATTTAGGCCCTACTAATGTGCCGATATTGCAGAAATGGGGGATTCCACAGTATTAGGCTCGTCACCGCATATTTTGACAGGGGCCTTGCCAGCACAGTCTTCTCCAGCCCTTCCATGAGTTGCTTGTCACTGCATGACACTTCAAAGTGGCAGCTATACTATTGCCCCTCTTTCCATCACCAGTGTCCTGTTACTGATACTACCATTGCCCCTCTGCTGGAGGGGTGGTTAGCAGATGTCGGCGCCCTGCAGCTCAGGCTGCCAGTGGAGGAGAAACATTGACACGGTAATTTGTCATTGCACTTATACCATCAGTCATGGAACAGAGGTGGTCAATCAATTGCATGCAACCCTCTTTCAGGGAATCTCAGCTAAGCAAACAATGCACAGTTCTAACGAGAACAAACCGCTTCAATCAATTTAATCAATTCTTAACTCAACATGTTTCCCATTGGTTTGAAGAAACTAGGGCTGGTCTATACTGCGGAACTTTATATCAGCATAGTAACTTCTCTCCGCCGATATGGATTTTTCACAGTCCCCGAGAGAAGAGCTATTGCTGGACCTAACCCCAGTGTAAAACAGTGTAGAATGAGTTGAAAGAATTCTTCTGTCCACCCTAGTTACCACCTCTTGGGAGGTGGATTATCTCGCCAACAGTGTGGAGTGTGAACAGTGGCACACGGCAGCTCTGCCACTGTCAAACATTCTCAGTGTAGACACCATACTGAAAGAGTGAAACTGTTCAGGCTGGAGGGCAGTTACTAGTTGGGTTCCGTCAGGGCATCAGTTTTGGGACCAATCTTATTAATCTTTTTATTGCTGGACCTTGGCACAAAAGCGGCATGTGCTAATGAAAGTTTTGCGGATGACACAAAGCTTGGGAGGTTGATTGGCCAATACAAGAAAAGGATTGGGATACCATACAGGAAGTTTCTGGATGACCTTGTAAGACTGGGAGTAATAGTAATAGGATGAAATAATAGTGAAAAGTGCAAGGTCATGCATTTAGGGATTTAATACAAGAATTTTGTTATAAGCTGGGGAGCATTCAGTTGGAAGTAACAGAGGAGAAAGAAGGAGCTGGAGTACTGGTGATCACGGATGATTATGCGCCATATATGTGATTATGGCTGTGAAAAAGCTTTAATTGCGGTCTTGGATGGATCAGGAGAGGTATTTCAGAGAGATGAGGTTCGTACTGTTATTGCAAGGCACTGCTGACCTCATCTGGAATACTGTGTGCAGTTCTTGTGTCCATGTTTAAGAAGGATGAATCAAACTGGAACAGTCAGAGAAGGACTACTAGGATGATCAAGAATGGAAAACCTGTCATAGAAAGGAGACTTCAAAGGAGCTTGGCTTGTTAGCCTAACCAACAAGCAAGGCTGAGGGGAGTATTGATTGCTCTCTATTAAACTATATCAGAGGGACAAAAATACAGGGAGGGAGAGGATATTATTTAAGCTCCGGTCCAATATGGACACAAGAACAAATGGATATAAACTGGTCATTAGAAAGTTTAGACTTGAAATTAGATGAAGGTTTCTAACCATCAGAGGAGTGAAGTTCTGGAACAGCCTTCCAAGGGGAGTAGTGGGGCAAAAGACATATCTGGTTTCAAGACTCAGCTTGATAAGTTTATAGAGGGGATGGTATCACCTAATTTTGGCAATTGAGTGATCTATTAGCTGTAGATAGGCCCAATGGCCTGTGATGGGATGTTATATAGGATGGGATCTGAGTTACTACAGAGAATTGTTTCCTGGCTGGCTGGTGAGTCTTGCCCACGTGCTCAGGGTTTAGTTGATCGCCATATTTGGGGTTCGGAAGAAATTTTCCTTCAGGGCAGATTGGCAGAGGCCCTGGGGGGTTTTTTCTATCTTCCTCTGCAGTGTGGGGCAAGGGTCACTTGCTGGAGGATTCTCTGCGCCTTGAAGTCTTAAACCACGATTTGAGGACTTCAATAGCTCAGACATAGGTTAGGGGTTTGATACAGGAGTGGGTGGGTGAGATTCTGTGGCCTGCATTGTATAGGAGGTCATAATGGTCCCTTCTGACCTTAAAGTCTATGATTCTATGATATCCCAAGAAAAAGAACTGGACAACTATAACACATTATAATAGCACCACCTGGTGACACCTGCCATAACAATATTGTATATAAGAAAACATTGCATGAAAAACACCCACCTAAGGCCAAGTCTACACTTATAAATTTTGCAGACACACCTATGTAGTTAAAGTTATGATTTTTTTTATGATACTTATTCTGGCAAAAGCTCTAGTGTAGATGCAGTTATACCAATAAAAAAGTGCTTATGCCAAATATAGCTTGTTTCATTCATTGAACCAGAAAAAGAGATACTGGCAAAAGCACTTCTGTGACCATATAATTGCATCTGTATTAGGAGGTGTGATGGGTTGAATCATAGAAACCCCCTTGGGGCTGCCACTGATGTGCCAAAACTACTTCTGCCCTTGCTTTCCTGCCCTGGGAGCTTAGGACTTCAGTGCCCTGCCTGGTTTGAGCCAGAACAACTAGTCTGCTGCAAACCCAGACTGAGGGTCTGAACCATGTCCCCAAACAGCTGTAGGCTTAACTGAAAGCAACTTACAGAAGTATTCCTGTCTTTAACACTCAGGCCAGGTCTACACTGCGACTTTAAATCGGTTTAATGGCCGATATACCGATTTAAAGCTGTACCCGTTCACACGACGTCGTCATTAATATCGAGTTAAACGGCTCCTTAAATCGATTTCGGAACTCCTCCCAGACGAGAGGAGTAGCGCTAAATTCGAAAGTGATAACTCGGATTAGGGTTCGTGTGGACGGAAATCGACATTATTGGCCTCCTAGAGGTATCCCAAGTTACACCACTGGACCGCTCTTGCGTCCGCAATGCCGAACTCGGATGCGGAGGCGGTAAACAGAAAGCCAGACCTTTAGAATGACATTTCCTGCTTTCACGTGTCAGCTCTGATTCAGCAACTGGTGGCGATGTAGTTCAAATGCCAAAAGTGTCCTGCATTACCTTACGGGAGATACTAGATCTGATCACTGTTATGGTGAGACAAATCTGTTTATCAGAGCTCCGTTAAAGAACAGGAAAATGCCAAAGCGGTTTGAAAAATAAAAACTACAGGATACACAGCGGTGCGTTGACAACCGTAACGGGAAGCCAGAGGACTCCTCAATACGGAATGCTCATGGAGGGAGGGGGAGGGGTGGTAATGAGGACTACAGCTACCAGTGCTCCACAGCAGTCGTCTATGGGAAAACTATTTGCATTCTTGCGTGACTGCGGCCCCAATGTCTGTAGCTTAATACACGGTGTCTTGCAGTTGTGGTTCACGACCAGTCTCGTCAGTCTCTTCCCCCCCCCCCCAGCACGTGAAAGGAGACAGTTAAAATAATAATTCCTTGAGTTACTGTAATGGTCACCCTCTGTGTTACTGAATGCTTGCTGGCAGAGAGTACGCGAGGTGTTGACAAGGGTCAGGATACCGTTTGTGCCCTCTCAGGGTCCATGATTCTGTTCTATGGCGTTTGCTCAATGCACTCCGGGAAAAAGGCGCCAAAGGGTTTCGCTTCTGCTGCCTTCACAAAGGGAGGGGTTGAGGCTGTAACCAGCAACCACCCCGGGCAATGTTCTTGCCCCATTCAGGCACTGTGCTCTCAACACGGGATAGTGGGAACTATGGGATAGCTAGAACAGCTACCACAGTGCACCGCTCCTGAATCGATGGTAGCCCTTGGACATGACGCAATCCGATTTTTCGTGATCCCACTGGTGAATGCGCTAAACCGATTTTTTAGATCTGTTTTGCTAATATCGGTTTAAGCTATTTGAAATAATCGTGCAGTGTAGACGTACCCTCAAGTGTTAACTCCCAATGGAGTCCAACCCCAATAAATCCGTTTACCCTGTTATAAAGCTGTATATAGGTGTTAAATCATAATGTCGCCTTCTTAACACTGATAGACTATGCACAGCTGTGTTGCCCCCCCAGGTTTCTATATATACCTAGAGTTATTAATAAGTTAAAAAGTGATTTTATTTAAATACGGAAAGTAGGATTTAAGTGGGGCTCCAAGTTAGTAACAGACGAACAACGTGCCATACCAAGCAAATAAAATAGAACTCGCAGTCTAAGCCTCAATACAGTAATACAACTGGGTACAGATAATATCTCACTCTGAAGGATGTTCAATAAGTCTCTTTCCACAGACTGGATGCCTTATCCTGTCTGCACATCCTTTCCCCTGGTACAAGCCCTTATGTTCCAGCTCAGGTGTCAGGCTAGGGGATTCCTCATGATAGCTTCTTTTCTCTGTTCCATTCACTTATTATATTCTTTTGCTAAGGCAGGAATTCTTTGTCCCTCTGACGTCCTCGCCCTCCTCCTTCTCAATGGGAAAAGCACTCAGGTTAAAGATGGATTTCCGTTCGGGTGACATCCATCACATGGTCACTATAAAGACTTCATTGCCACTTGCCAGCACACAGGTATACAGGCAGAACTTACAAGTAAACAGAGCCATCTGGCAGTCAATTGTCCTTGGTTTTAATGGCGAGGTCATTCGAGATTCCCAAACCACCATGAATGGCCCACTCTTTGCATAATTACATAGGCCCTCAGAATATATTTCATATCTCTTAGTTTTCAGATTACAAGAGTGGGTACGTTTATACAGATTAGGTGATCACACTCAAAGATTATTAAGTTTGTAATGATATATCTATTAACAAAGAAACCTTGTCTTACATTGAAGTATATTCCAGTTACATTAGAATATGTATAAAATCATATAGAGTGCAATTGTCACGGATGGTTTTGGCCAGTATTGGCTAATACTGGCAAAATCATGTGGGGGCCAAGACTTAAATTAGTGTTGCTATATAATGGCCTAAGGATTCATTTATAAACAAAAGTTTAAATTCTAATAAGTACAGCAAAAACAGAGACATGCTAAACATAACAAGACCAAACTATGGCTACTTGGGATCATACAGAGCTGTCATGGAAGTAAGTGATTAGAGTGCAAGATCCAAAAGACAGGTATTGATCTCTTTTGATAAATGCATGAACCCTTCACAATTTTAATATTTTACATGATTTCGAATTGAAGAAAACTTATTTCCCAAGCCAGTCTGATGGATCTCTACCATCTGAGGAGAGTCCTTGTTGATTTTAGTTGGGAAACTCTACCCCTTCTCCCCTGACAATTGGGGCCATGTGCAAAGGCCTCACTGGATTCCCCACCCAGTGGACAAGTACGGGTTCCCAGAGGATGAGGGGATTAACCCCACACACAGCACCGCTAAGGCAGGTGAGGGGCAGCGGGGCTTCACCCCCGCACACACACACATACATACAAACTGGGGCAATGAGCAGTATCTCTATGGGGGGTAAGAGAGGAAACTCATGCTCTCACACACACACTGAGGCAGTGAAAGGTCTCCATTGCATGGCTCACCCCCCCACACACTGGGCAGTGTTGGTGTCTCCAATGAAGGCTCACCCCCCCACAAACAACAACACTGGGACAGTGAAAGGTTCTTTGGGGACTGAGGAGAGTTACAGTCACCAACCATACTGCGGCGTGAAAAGTCTCTTGGGGGCTCCCCTGCTCCTAACCAACTGGGGCAGTGCAGCGTTTTCTCCCTGGGCTCACTCCCCCCACACACACAACTGGGCAGTAGACATGGTTCTCCTTGAGGGGCTCCAATACACACACACCCATGGGGGCCTTATGCAGGGTCATGGGGTGGATTTCTCTTCATATAGAGTGCAATGTCACGGATGGTTTGGCCAGTATTGCTATACTGGGCAAAAATTCATGTGTGGGGGCCAAGACTTTAAAATTAGTGTTGGCTTAAATGGCTAAGTGGTTCCTTTATAAAAAGTTTATTTCTAAGAAGAACAAAGTGATGCTAAACGATAAGACCCAAACTATGCTCTTGGATACATACTGAGCTGTCATGGAATAAGTGGGATTAAGTCAAAGATCCAAAGACAGGTTATTGAATCTCTTTTAGTAAATGCATTGAACCTGTCCAATTTTTATTTTACATTGACAATTGAAGAAAATTATTCCAAAGTGTGGGGGTGAGACTAACCCCCCTCCACTCACACACACTGGGCATGCAGGTGTCCCGAGGGGGCTTACTCACCACATTATTACACACATTGGGAGCACTGCAGGGTTTCCCTATGGGTTCACCCCCAACTAGGGTTTCCAACTTTCTAATATCACAAAACCGAACGCCTAGGTCCTCACCCCCCGCCATTACTAATTTCCCCCTCCCTTCATGTCCCACTCTCACCGCACTCACTCACTTTCACTGGGCTGGGGCAGGGGTTGGGCATGGGAGGGGGTGAGAGCTCTTAACGGGGTGGGCGTCTAACTTGAGAAGCCAGAAAGGGGGTTTCAGGTGCAGTAGAAACTATGGGCTGGGGCAGGGAGTTGGGTGCTGGTGGGGGTTGAGGGCTCTGGCTGGGGGTGCAGGGCTCTGCGGGTGGGTTTTGGATGAGATTCAGGGTGGGGAGGTGGTCTGGGCTGGGAGTTCAAGTGCAGGGAGGAGTTGGCTCCGGCTGGGGGTACAGCTCTGGGCTGGGGCCAAGGATGAAGGGTTTGGATCAGGAGGGTCTCGGGGCTGGGGTCAGGGGTGTGGTTACATGGGCATGCTACCGTGTCAGTGACACAGTGGGGCTAGGCAGGCTCCCTGCCGTCTTGTCTCCATGCTGCCCCCCTGCCTCAGAGCTGGAATCTGCTGCTGTTTCTGGGCACAGCGTGGTCCAGACAGGTAGGAACTAGATCCACACACTTTTACACACCACATTGGGCAGTGCAGCGGTCCCCTTTGGGGATTCACCTCCTCCCCCCAGAGCAGTGGAGGTCTCCTGGGGGGCTACCACCCCACACTGGGGGCTCATCCCCCACATACACTGGTATGCAGGTCTTCCTGGTAGCCTACCCTCACTAAACACTGGGGCAGTGTAGGAGGTTTCTCCTTGGGGGCTACCCCCCACATTACCCACACACACTGGGGCAGCACAGGTCTCCCTAGGGGTAGGGGCTCATCCTCCACATTACCACAACACACTGAGGCAGGTGCAGGGTCTTTCCTGGGCGTGGGCCTCAGCCCCCATGTATACACATTTTACACTGGGGCAGCTTGCAGGGTTTCCCTGAGCGCTCACCCCCACATAGACACACAACATGGCCAGAGCGTCTCCCTGAGGGCTCACCCTCACTAGACACACACTGGGCAGTGCAGGGTCTCCCTGGGGACTCACCCCCCCATAAGCCCCACACTGGGGCAGTGCAGGGTTCCTGGGGACCACCCCTCCTCCCCGACACACACTGCGACGGCAGGCATCCCCTGGGCTCACGCCCCCACCCCACTGGGGCAGTGCAGGGTCTCCACTGGGGAAGCTCACCACCCCATAGCAACACATGGGGCAGTCAAGCTCTTTCTGGCGGAACTCACCGCCCCCCCAAGCCCACTGGGGCAGTTGCAGGTCTCCCTGGGGTCACCCACATAACACCACACTGGGCCAGTGCAAAGGGTCTGTCTGGGGGCTCACCCCCCTAGACACACACTGGGTTCAGTCAGGGCACCCAGGGCGGAGGGTCTCAACTGGGACTCGCGGCTGGCGCTGGGTTCTCTCCCCTGGCGCTCCCCGGGGCCGCCGGATGAGGCGGCGGAACGCCGCACGGCGGGCCAGGTTGTGCGGGGAGGACTGTGTGGAGGGACTCGGGGCAGGCCGGCGTGTCCGGCTGGCGGCCGGTGAGAGCGGGCCGGGCTTTGGGCCGGGCCGGCGGCCGGAGCGCGGCGCCATGGCCGTGGACATCACGCTGCTGTTCAAAGCCAGCGTGAAGACGGTGAAGACTCGGAACAAAGCGCTGGGGGTCGCGGCCGGCGAGAGTCCCAGGGATGAGCTGCTCAAGCGGGGCAGCCAGCGGCCCAAGAGCGACTTCTCCTGCCGGGCCCGCGAGGTGGTGAGTGCGGGGGCCGGCGTAGGGACTGCCCCGGGGAGCGGACCCAGGAGTCCGGGGACGAAGATGGTTATGGGGATAATAGTAGGAACAGCCAACAGCCCCGTCTGCACAGGGGCCTCTCCCCGAACCCCCGGCCAGCCCCTCTCCGCAGCTACAGGTGACCCGCAGATTAGTGCCGTGCAAAGTGATGGGGGGTGGGGTGTTTCTCCTCTTCTCCCTCTTTCACTTCGTGCACTTGGCAACCCTCCAGGCACTGATCTCTTTTCCCTTTATAGCCCGTTCGTCCTGCCAGCTGCGGTGCCCATGGAGTCGGTCGGTGGCTCTGCGTGGCTGCAAGGCTCTGTCCTTGCCTCGCGGCCCAGATTGCAGGATGAGGGTTTTAGGAGGAGGCTTTTAAAAGATTCAGTTTCCACGAAGACCCGGGTGCTGGCCGGGCACTTCTGAAAAATCTGCCCAGTGGTCGTTTATTTTCTGTTGTTTGTGTGCAACTTTCACACAAGAAAACGAGAGAAAGAAAATATTAGTATAAATAAAATAATAGTAAACAGTATGATTGTAAAACTCTCAGCGTTTGGCGTGGGGACCCAGGAGAACCTAAAACTACTCTCAACGCTTTAAAAAAAAAAAAAAAGACTAGTTTTCAGGTTGACATTATCCCTTTTAAACTAATCCCTCCCCCAAGTGAGTTGGCAGATCCTTAATAAGACATGCATATTGCTCATAATAATGACACGTAGTACAGTCTTTGGTGATGTTATATAGCCTCTAGTCTATACTAGAGTCTATACTCATTAGTAGTCTGTACTCATTAGTGCTGATTCTGTTGCCTGCAAGGACCAGAATTTCCAAAGACAGAGTCATCTTTTCTGTAGGCCCTGCTATGGCAAACATTTATGCATAAGTGTAAATTTATTAATATGAATAGTGGCATAGGCATTACTGAAGTTTATTTACGTAAGTAGTTCTAGTATGTGCCTAGTTACCGGCAGTTTTTCAGAATTGGGGCCATACACGCTATCAGTGGTTTACTCTACCACTACTCATGCATAGCTGGGTTGCAGATTTATGTATAGTGTATGTTCTGTGTGCAGATAAATGTTACACCCCATACAGGTATAGTGTCATAACCATGTGATAAATTGTATTCACCATGAACCGTTTGATAGCCATACCTGCCTTCTGTTCATTAATCTCCCTCTTTGGGATTTAGTCTGTTATTCCAACCATCTGAACAGCTTTAATGAAGTGCCACTTTTTAAAATCAATAAACAGAGGAATGTTTGTTTCTGGAGTTGTGCTTTTTTAAAAATAAATTTAATAGGCTAAATTCTATCCTGGTTTAAATATTGAAGTCAGTGGAGTTGTACCTACATAAACTAGAGCTGGAGTGACCTGATATATATAAATTAAATATATAACCTGCAATTATTGGAAACAAAAATATGTATATTAGAGAGAAAATATATTGTTAAGAAATGAAAATGGTGTGATGCTTTTGCTGGAAGGTATCCACAGAGTTGCACTTTTTGGCATAATGTCACAGGAATATTTTACTTTTGACAATATCAGTGATTTGCAGAAGAATGGATTTAGAGGTGGGAGCGAGAAAGTCTCTGAAATAAATATTTTTGTAAAAAATAGTAGTGATCTTTCTATCCAGTTATTTATAAACCAAGATTTTACGGTCTTAAATTAAAATCCCATTTAAAGACTGTTTTGTTAGTTTTAAGATAATTAATTAAATTGTGGTGGTAATTTGACTTTATCAAAACTAGAAGCTTGTCTCCAGGAACACTCTCATCTTAAATCACTTAAAACTGTAGTAATAAACACCAGAAAACTTCTTGTTTCAGGCTTCTGGGCAGTAGCATGAGTGCTGCCTAGGCAAATGGAAGTGTCCTTGTTTGGTAGGCAGGAAATTTGACAACAGGGTGGACTGGTATGGGTGATACCTTGGAGGACCATTCTCCATGGTCTTTCCAAACTCCTCCCAAGCCCAAGCTTTCGCTTCAATGACCACTATAGCCGCAGCACTCTTCGCCAGAGTGAAGGTTGGGTCTGATGCAAGAATGGCAGCAAGAGAAATAGACCATGATGGACTGGCCCTCCGCAGTGGAAACTGGCTTTAAATTTTTTCTTTTTATTTCGGGTTTTATGTTTGCAACAAAAATTTAATTTGTGCATAATTATAAATATATATTTTTATTTTTTTGTGATATCACACATTTTCAGTTAAAGATAAAAAGACCTTTAATAGGTTTATTTTTAATTTGGAAATGGCTCATCCCTCAGCCGAATGAGTTGTTATCCCTATGGCATAACTTGCCAGCTGTGGGGCATCAAAAATCTTGAAAATCCACATTAATCAATTAAACTGTTCAAAGAAAAAGCATATTATTAATATTTTGCAAAATGGTTTTGTTGGGGTGTTTTCTAAAATGCTTGTTAAATTATGAATTTAAATTGTACTGAAACAGTGCAATTTCTGGGAATGAGAGGATTTTCTCAGGAGTTTATACTTGAATATGCAGAAATAGCTGTTCCCTTACATACTTGAATTAAAAAAGATACTGGAACTCAAACCTTCAATTGACTGAAGCAGTCACTAAATTGAAATGGGCATTAGTCTCAGCTCCTGTATTGGTTAAGCCTGACTATTCACAATCATTTGTGTTAGAACAAGATGCTACAGAAAAAACACTGGCAGCTGCCTTGGGTCAGCACAGGAATTCAATTGTCTATTGGAGCCCAATTGTTTATGCATCTCAAGTATTAACTATAGTTGAACAGAAATATTCTTAGTGTAAATAACATATGGTGGCTACATTTTGGACTGTTAAGCATTTTGCTTATATTGCCTTTCATAGACTCATAGGACTGGAAGGGACCTTGAGAGGTCATCTAGTCCAGTCCCCTGCACTCATGGCAAGACTAAGTATTATCTAGATCATCTCTGACAGGTGTTTGTCTAACCTGCTCTTAAAAATCTCCAATGATGGAGATTCCATAACCTCCCTAGGCAATTTATTCCAGTGCTTAACCACCCTGACAGGAAGTTTTTCCTAATGTCCAACCTAAACCTCCCGTACTGTAATTTAAGCCCATTGCTCCTTGTCCTATCCTCAGAGGTTAAGAAGAACAATTTTTCTCCCTCCTCCTTGTAACAACCTTTTATGTACTTGAACCCTATTATCATATCCCCTCTGTCTTCTCTTTTTCAGACTAAACAAACCCAATTTTTTAAATCTTCCCTGATAAGTCATGTTTTCTAGACCTTTAATCATTTTTGTTGCTCTTCTTTGGACTTTCTCCAGTTTGTCCACGTTTCCTGAAATGCGGCGCTCAGAACTGGACACAATACTCCAGCTGAGGCCTAATCAGTGTGGAGTAGAGCGGAAGAATTACTTCTCATGCCTTGCTTACAACACTCTTGCTAATACATCCCAGAATAAAGTTTGCTTTTTTTGCAACAGTGTTACACTGTTGATTTATTTAGCTTGTGATCCACGATGACCTCCAGATCCCTTTCCGCAGTACTCCTTCCTAGGCAGTCATTTCCCATTTTGTATGTGTACAACTGATTGTTCCTTCCTAAATGGAGCACTTTGCATTTGTCCTTATTGAATTTCATCCTATTTACTTTAGACCATTTCTGCAGTTTGTCGAAGTCATTTTGAATTTTAATCCTATCCTTCAAATCACTTGCAACCCCTCCCAGCTTGATATCGTCCACAAACTTTGTAAGTGTCCTCTCTGTGCCATTATTTAACAGAACCGGACCCTGAACTGGTCCCTGTGGGACCCCACTCGTTATACCCTTCCAGCATGACTGTGAACCACTGATTATCAATACCCTGCACACCCTAGTACAATTCTTATTTCCCAATTATTAAGGGAAACCCCAAAAAGGATTAATCGGTTAATTAATCAGAGTAATGATTAAAACTGGAAATTAGAGTAGAGCTAAGGAAATAATGTATGTACCCATTACACTGCATACATTCAGAAACATTCAAGAAGCTTTAAGAGATATCCAAATGGGGAAGATGCCTAGCCTCATCACCCGTGAATATTTGCTGGATTGGTATAGGAGTGAAACACAGCTGCTCACAGAGATTGTTACCACAGCTAGGTTTCCCAGGATATCAGTGTTACTAATTTACAGAACATTTGCAAGTTTGTTTTTCGCTTTCCCTTCCAATAATTGAAAAGAAGGATGTTTATGAGAAAATAGTATATGTTCACTTTGTAGGGGTCCTTGAAGACTCCATTTTTAAGGGAAGTGTCAAGGTCTCCCAGATACTAGTAAGACACATGGAAGATGGCAAACCCCAGTGTTCCCTCTAATTTTTCACGTCCATGTGCGGAATGAATTTTGTTATATGAGACACACATCACCTTCATATTGGTGCACATAACAAAATTCATGTGATGTGGGTATTTTCAGTTTACATGATCTAATGATTTTTTTTTGTAAAGAATTGCCATAATGGACCAATGTACACATCAAAAATATGCTAGACTGGTTTATACAGGTACTGAGTAAGGAGGAAAAGAAAAATTCCCGATCTCAGCAGTTTAGTGTCTGAAATTACACTTAAGTACAAATCCATAACAAATGATGGTGTATATGCATGTCTAACAAAGCTTTTAAGAACCAACCCACCTGCCTTCCCTGATATATTGACATTGGTAAAAAGACAGTTCTCATTGTCCTGTAGCATTGCAGTGGTGATAGTTTTTCCATAACATTTAAAAACCAAAACCAAAATCCAGCGTACGCTTACAGCAAAGCAGTCTCTTGGACTTGTTATAGGTAAAACCAAATGGCATTAAAATCTCTACATCAGACTATTTATTGATTTGAAGGGGGTCTAAGAACAACATATGTGGACACAGTCACAATATGTAATCAGCAGCAACAACAGGTGGAAATAGAACACTGCTAGTCTAGCTAACTGGATCTAGATTTCAAACAAGATAGCTGTTACTCATATATTACAATAGTTTAATAATGTTTGCAGGGTTGTTGCAGCCATGTTAGTCCCAGAATATAGGAGAGAGAAGGTGAGTGAGATAAGATCTTTTATTGGGCCAACTTCTGTAGTGGATGAGACAGAGGCCTGGTCTATGTGCTAGGACAATTAGGTCGGTTACTAAGGGAAGCTACTGATACCATAGCGTCATGAGTTCCTTAACACTTTATGTATGTTAATACAGTACTATATTTGCTAAAAGTTCAGGCTTGGTGTAGGATATAATAATTGATGAGCCTAATCCTGAAAACCGCTGCTCATGAGACTAATTTCGTTTAAATCTATGAGAAAATTGAGACGACATCAGAACTGAGTCTGTTTCATCACAGTTAATTAGTTAGTCTGTGATGAAATACACCATAAGAACTAGTGCTATGAAATTGCATCAGAAAGAGACTACGCGACAACAAATACTACCAAAAATGTCAGAATTGAAGTTGTTAGAATCCTTTATATAATATATATAATCTTAAAGAGATTTAGTGTTCAGTTTAAAGACTTGACTCTAATGGTTACCTAATAATTCCCAAAAGAGAACATATGTCTGCAAATGTATTATATAGTATTCTTGGTATTGCCAATTATACTCTTTAGTAGAAATTAATTAATATGACCAATTTTGGACTACAAGTTATTTTTAGTTCACTTTTTTTAACTGTGGGTAATGAGCTAGAGTCTAATAAATTGGGCTCATAGCTGAGGTCATTAGGAAAAAAACAGATTTATTTCTCCCTCTTCTAACTATTAAAAAGTTTGTAACATTTTTTGATAATGCTGTGTTTTGTACAGTACTTGCACACAACCTTTTATCTTTTGAGTGATTCCAAATTGTACATTTTTTTTCAGCACTATTTAAATGTATCTCTTTTCAGCATGAATGTCAGATTCTGCTTCATAACTGAGGTTGAAAGTGGTATCTCATTTATTATCAGTCTGATTCTTTTTTATTTTTCAACCTCCTCATTGCATCCCCTCCATCCTACTTAGAGAAGAATTTTGTCCTAAAAGATTGCGGGAAGCTATGAAGATCATATTAAAAGTGCTGGGGAAGAAAGAGTGAAAAACAATAAGAGAAAATGATATAGGAAAGATATTAAAATGATTTCAGAGTACAATAAAAAGCTTTCATTCAATCAGCTGATGGTCCCCATGTGACTGTTTCTGGTTTCAGCCAAATTCGTTTAAGAAATAGTGGTGAGTATACGTGGTCAGTCTTTGGAGGATGTAGTTATGAGTGTCCTTATTTTTGGGATCTCTTAAAAATGTCAGTTCAAAGTCAGCTACCTTTAAAAAAAGAAAAGAAAAGTAAACTCCTAACCCCATAAGTTGTTTTCTCAATATAAAGTAAATGACAGGGCTGAAAATTAGGGTGACCCCCCCCCCCCCGAGTTGCTAGTTATTTTTGCCAGTGTGGCTAATCGACCGTCCTGTGGCAGTGAAGCATCCAAAAGTATTCCAAGTCTACCACTCAGTATTCTGAAGGCACATGCCCTCTCTGGTGGAGGATATCCATTCCTCCTCATCCCCCCATTTTAGTCTTCCAGGGCCAACTTTGATACCCCTGGGTCACTGATTTTTTTTATTTTATTTTATTTTATTTTGGATGAGAGGGAGAGGGGATTTTTTTTTTTTTACTGGGTTTTAACTGTGGGAGGAACTCTAGGATTCTGTTGGTGGAGTTAGAGCCACTGTAAACTCTTTTCAGCTGCTGGCTAACAGTTGAATTGGCTTCTCCTCTGAGTTGCTGACTTGACATCTTGCCACAAGTACAGGATAAGTTCGGTGGAGGCCCAGTTACAGGCTTCTAACACATAGTGGATTGGGGAAGAAGGGAAGATTTGGCCTCTTGCTGTCCTCGGAAGCAGACACCACTTGTGGCAGGGGATGAACCCCAGGAAAGGGAGAAACAGGAGACTGGAGAGATAGCCTCAGAGGGAGCAGAAGGGGAGTGAACTTAAATGGAGAAACAGAGTGATAGGAAAAGACAGGCACAGAGAGAGAGAGGGGAGGACTGGAGAGAAGGTGGAATACTGAGTGAGATCCAGGGAGCTAGATAGAACAGAAGAGGAGGAGAGACAATTGAACACACAGAGTAGGGAGATGGACACAACAAATAGGACAAATGAGAGAAAGAAAATGAGGGAGAAAACAGAAAATGGTGTGGAAAGTGATAGAATGGGTCTGAAATGGGAGGAGAGAAAACGGGAATGAAGAAGGGGAAGCAAGGAAAAACTTAAGAGAACTTTTAGTTCAGTGAATTCTGTTTGTTATGCTTTATTTTTTATTATTCTGGCAGATGTTATGTATCTCTAAATTTTGGGAGTAGGATGGGCTGACCATTTTGACCACTTCTTTTATGTTCATATTGTTGGCAGTTTGGATTCTGCAGTTAAAGAACTCATGAAGAAGACAAAAATAAAATTTGAAATTTAGCCGAGCAAACAGAAAACCAGCTTCATTCTTTGGAGACTTGTCCACTGGAGAGTTTTTTCCCCCAGATCTTGCTTGCTTTGGGAATACCTCGGCTCTTTTTCTTCTTCAGGAGAGATCTGGAGATGATCATTTCTCCCTTTTCTTATTTTAAATAAGTTAGGGGAGGGGAGCTAGGCCTGTACTTTTATAGATACGTATAGCATGTGTCCCATGTTTTAGTTTTGTACTATGTTGATGTAAAAAAAAAAAAACATCGTGATGAGGCAGGAAGGGATACCCTATTTGTCTTGGGCATTTGTAGAATGCTGTTCACCATAGAATCTGTTGAATACAGAGGCAGGCCGAAGCAGTTTCCTTTCTCTGACTAACATACTGTCAGAGAGATCATAGATCTTAGGAACTTTGTGCTGTGAAACTTTTACCATATTATCAGAACTACAGTTGTGCTACTGTAGTTTAGGACTATAGCAGTGATTATACATTTAAATTTTGTCAGAAACAAAATGGGAGTTTTTGGTTGTCAAATTGTCTCTCTCAACACAGGTACAAAGGCACGTGAATAGGAAGTACTTAAGATGTGGGCATTCAAACTGAAAAACCAAAGAAACTGTATTATGTAAACAAATAGTAATAAATATTTGCTGTCAATATGTGCTCAGGTAACATTTATGCTGCAGTATCTTTGGAATTGTTTTTATCACCATAATTATATGCTAGGGTGAAATCTCAATGTCAAGCTATTTCCTTGTATTTTTTGGCACCCAATGGATTAAAATTCTTTTTGTTTCAGCACTGATGAAGAGATATTGTATGTTAGTAAAATATAGTGTAATGTTCTTTGTCTTGTGATCTCCATGCCAGTACACCTGTAAAATGTTTTTCAAGGTGGAGAATAAATAGATCAAGGATTGGAATTACATCTTTAGCAGTTAGAGCAATTAAAGGGTAAAACTGTGGGTTGCGGGGAGTTGCCAACAATTTTTGAAAAATGTTTCTAATAACTAAAATATTACAGTTTAAAATAATTGCTTAGAATGATAATAGGGGCTACTTTACTGAAAACATAAGTTTTCCTGGTTTCAGGGCAGTGGTGACAAACTTTTCTGTCTGCAAAAAATAACACTTCATAGTTGTCAGGTGGCAACCTTTCCGGTATTTGTTTGCCCCTTCTCACCCTTTCATTTTGACTCCGCTTCCATCTTTCCCTTTGTTTAGGGGCAGGGATAGCAGTACAAATGTATGTACCTCATGTACTCAAGTTTAAGTTTCTGCCTTCTGTTCTGTTTACGCAAATATTTTATCTCACATCTTTGAAAAAACAAATACGTTTAAAGGTAATCCATCCCCCTCCTAAGTATTGTTTTCCTCGTAAGTAAAGTCCTCATGATGAAGCCCACAATGGATGAAATTTTAAAAAATGTTTTCACTTGGTTATCTATTTTTAATATATACTAAGATGTCTTGGAGACCATATAAGTGCTTAGATGTAGATGAATATGAAAAAATGAACTTGTGCAGAATCACCACTTGAATCCCATCTGTCAGGTATTTCCTTGTTTGGTTGACTGTTTTTTTTCTCCTGGGGTTTTGTGGATTTAATCTGATTCTGGTATGCAGCGTGACCTGTGAAGGGAGGCTTGGGCTCAAACCAGGGACAGAGCCTAGGCTTGGTGTGCAGTGTAGCCATATCCTCCAGAAACTCTGAGAAAAAGCATATCAGTTAATCAGACAGATTGACTAAGATTAAGAGCGAAGTCTTAATGTTTTGTGGTCACTAAAGAGTTGAAGCTCTGATGTAGAAGGCTTTGAGCTGGCTGCAAACTGAATTTCACTACTGTAAAAAAAAATTTCAAAGTTTTGGAAATTTTGTTATCCCGAATGGGGCTGAAAAGCCAAACCCTGGACATTTTTTGTGGAAGTGAAATTCTGCAATATTTCATTTTGGAAACACTGACATATTCCCACTGTGGGAATGTTTTGGTGTTTTCAAAGCAGAATGTACTCCCCAGGACACTGGAATGCCTGGCTCCATGGCAGCCTGTGAGCTCTGCCTCTGCAATAGCCCATTAGGTGAGCTGCTGAGCTCCAGCCCCATAGCATCCCATCAGGTGGGCTTCTGAGGAGACAGGGAGGTGGGTGAGCAAGAAACCAGACAAGTTTCTGTTGGAATTTTTGTAGAAACTAACAGGTTTCCATGGAAAATTTCAAATGTGAAGAATCAGCATTTTCTGAGGGAAAAACGTTTTCTTGGAAAATTTCCAACCACCTCTCATAACACAGTCTCAGAATTTCTGGTTGTTTTCAGACTGGCACTATGCATGCAGAGCTAAGGTTGCTTGAGTAATTGGATTGTGTGTGTATTTGCATACCTTCAGATAGTTTGGAGGTTGTTGTAAAGTGGAAACTTAACTTGGAATTTCCAAGCTTTCTAGTGTTTCTGTCATTTGAGGAAACTCCAGTGTTCTTTTTAGAGGTTTTTTTGGCTGAACTAAGTGACGCATTCTTTCAAACTTAACTCCAGGTTTACAAAGTTTTTGTCTGGGAATTTCTTTGATTTTTATTTGATTAGGGGAAGAGTGCGAGCAATGGAGGTGGGAGTTGAATAGGTCTCTTACAAAACTCTGTGAACTGGAGGTAATGCATTATGTAAAGATAGAAAAATCTAGCTTACTTTAATTGTAAAAACAAATAACTGAGATAGCAAACTGACATGTGAAATCAAAACGTGATCATGATGATAACCATTTAAAGACTTGTGGAGAAACAAATATTTATTGAAAATAAAAACCAGGTTTAAGGGCCCTAATGCTGACTTTTGGAAATATAACCATGTTGTGGTATTTGGAATACCCTATGTCCTGTACAGTAGATATTGTTTAAAATTGCTTGGGAACTGGAGCTTGCATTTGTGAGTTTGGAATGTCCTGCGGATAATTAAGTTGTGGTCAGGTTTTAGAAAAATAAAAAGTTCTCGAACTATGATTTTATAAACATGCTACAATAACATTTCTTTATATTTAACAGTTTCTTGTAGAAAGCTGATACTCTCACGAGGCATTGATTAAAGGTAAAACATCAAGAAAGAAAAAATATTAAATTAAAACTTCACTTAGGATGTTGACAGTTGGCTTGTAATATTAAACAGATGTGCATGTTCTTGGGATATTCTTTCAGAACTTGGTTACAAAGGTTTTATTTTTAAATGAAAGCTACAAATTTTTGCTTATTTTTCATTTATTTTTTCTTCAGCTTTTGTTCTATATTGTAGTCTAGACAGATCCACCTGGATAATATATGTTGAGTAATTTTTGTTGTATTATTCGGGGAGGTGAAGTGTTTCACCACGTAGATTTAAATTGGAGTACAGCAGATTTCATTATCTAAAGGATTTATTGAAAGTGCTCAAAGATTCGTAGGCCAAATTGTACTGGGAGATGTGCAAATACTGCTTTTATTGACTTCATCGTGAAGTACATGAGAGCAGAACCTGGCCTATTTAAACTATACTGATTGAAGAAACTGAAATAATATTATGTTTTTAAACCTTAAGATTTAATTTAAAAATCTAGTTTAATAAAATAAGCAGGTAAATATTGAGTAGAAGTAGGGAGATGTTGTTGTCACTGCATATGGCATTAATAAGGCAGTGGAATACTGTGTCCAGTTCTTCTGTCCGCACTTTTAAAAGGATGTTGAAGAATTGGAAGGGGTTCAGAAAAAAGCTACAAGAATAATCTGAGATCTAGAAATCTTGCAGTGAGATACTAAATAAGTCAGCCTATTAGCTTATCCAGTAAGAGGTTCGGAGGTGACTTGATCATGATGTAGAAGCTCCTATGGGGGAAGATTTCTGAAAGTAGAGGGCTCTTTCATCTCTCAAAGGTATAACATGATCCAGTGGCTGGAAAATGAAGTTGGACAAATTCTGACTAGAAATAAAGTGCGTATGTTTAACAATGAAGGCAATTAATCTTTGAAACCTAGAGATGTAGTAGATGCTTCATCTCTTGAAGTTTTTAATTCAAGATTGGACATCTTTCTAAAAGGTCTGCTGTAGTTCCAGAAGGTGTGAGCCTGATGTTGGAGTTACTGTGTGAGATTCTGTGGCCCATGTTATTTAGCAGGTCAAACTACATCTATCTGTCTACGGTACTATGGTCCCCATTATTATACAGAATGCCTCACTGTCTTTAATGTAGTTATCTTCATAACACCCATGGAAGAAGGGAAGTACTATTATTCCCACTGTACTGATGTGGAACTGAGGCACAGAGGGATTAAATTACTTGCTCCAGGTCTCACAGGAAGTCTACGGCAGAGTAAAGAATTGAACCCAGGTCTCTTGAAACCCAGGCAAGTGTTTTAACCCTGGGACCATCCTTCCTCTGATCACAAGTGTAATGTTCTAGTCTGGCCTTAGAAGTTATGAATCTATGAATATTCTGTCTTCATTTTAATAATAAGAGAAGTAGGCAACGATGCATTAATTTAAAGTATTTCTAATGTAGCCGTACCAGTCTTGAATTTAGTCTTGTACCTAGTTTAACCGTCAGTTGTAGAAATTACCTTTGTAAATTAAGAAAGCTTTATTTTCTGTAATAGTTTGGTATTGTACATAAATATAAGTGGAGATACTCAAATCCAAAGAGTATTTAATCATTTTATTTCAGTTGAGAAGCGAGGGGGGTGGGGGAATTAAATAATTATATCCTTTGAACTGCTTTGGTCTTCATACCATCTCAGTTTCATACATGTATCAGGTATCCCTTTCTTGTGTATTCTACTTCTCATTTCTCTTAAAAAGATCATGATATTCAATTTCTGCAATAAAATAAGGGCAACTGGCTGATATATGAATTTTGTTTTATTCAATGATATTCTTTCAGTTTCCTAACCGTAATTTCTCACCTTGCTTAAAAACCCATTATATAATATTACAGATGGGAAACACTTATGAAAACACAGATGCTGCATCTGTATTTTGATTACAGACTCAAAGATGTAAAGAATCAAGAGAACACTGTAAGAACTTATCTAAGAATTAAACAGTTTGAATAAAATCTGACTTTGCATATCATTTTATTTCATATTTACCATTCTTATGCTTTGTGGCATATAAAGTGCACTATACTCTGGTCTATGAAGGTAGCATTGTTTGAAAATTTCTTGCCTCTGTCCTGGAAAATTACAGTAATTTTAGATGTAGTTTGTGAGTTCACACAGTCCATTTGGAATACTACTTAGCATAATTTTCTTTTGTAGGAAAAATAAAATGTTGTACTTTTTTTAAAAAGAAATTTTTTTCCCCATAAGAATGATGGGCTGAAAAGAAGCCTTTTCCTTTGTTTCCTAGAATGGGGAGGAGATGTATTTTTATATGTTTGTTTTAAACAATGTTACCCCATATAGATAGTCACGTGAACATTATTCCAGTTGTAATGAAATGTAGTTGAAAGCACCCAGGAGAGATCTAGGAAATAATATGGTTACAAATATTCATTGTCTAAATCTGCTCTGGAGTGCATGTGAGTAGTTGCCATAACACCAATAGGCATCATTCATGCACGTCTGAGGGCCAAATTTGGCTAAGGGTGGCTGTGTTGTCAGTGTTTTTAAATAACTATGACTACAAAAAAGAAAACAAAAGAAATCTTTTAAGATTCTTCATCTTTTTTGAAATTTTTTTTTGCTTTATGTTTAATTTTGTTATTTGTATGAGGGCATTTCCGTGGACAGAACGCTTTTTAACTACTTTATACATATTGTGCAGCAATTAAATTAATCATTGAAATATACTAGTAGAACAGGGGTAGGCAACCTATGGCACGCATGCTGAAGGCAGCACACAAGCTGATTTTCAGTGGCACTCACACTGCTCAGGTCCTGGCCACTGGTCCGGGAGGCTCTGCATTTTAATTTTAATTTTAAGTTAATCTTCTTAAACATTTAAAAACCTTATTTACTTTACATACAACAATAGTTTAGTTATATATTGTAGACTTATAGAAAGAGACCTTCTAAAAACATTAAAATGTATTACTGGCACGTGAAACCTTAAATTAGAGTGAACAGATTAAGACTCGGCACAGCACTTCTGAAAGGTTGCCGACCGCTGTAGAAGAATCTTACTGATTTCAATGGGACTTTGTCACTATATATTACACAATCCATGCATTAGGACGTTGGTACGTTTTTGTCTTGGAAGTTGTATGATGAACATTATTGTTGTATATTTTGAAGCATCTTTCCACTTAAGCTTTTGTAGTAGCTACCTCGAAGTTCAACAACCAGGGTTTGGCCCTTAATGAGAAGAATCATTTGAAAGTAACATGATTAAAATATTAAACATTTGAAGTTCCCTGAGTAAGTGCCATACTTTCCAGCCTCTCTCAGCATCCTGTATGGAGATAAGAGGGTTTACATTAACATATTTGATGATATCCTTATTACCAGTGCTTAGATCCTAAATCTTTGATGATATACTGTCTGAGGGCTTGTCTACAAAAATTAATGTGAAATAAGGCAGTGGATTAACTATGCCTGATTAAGTCTACTTTATTCCAGAATAAGAGTGCCTTATTTCAAAGGATTAAGATAACGTGTAATAAAGCGCTCTTATTCCAGAATAAGAGCATCCACACATGGAAATTAGGGAGTTATTCTGGAATAGCTATTCCTATGTAGACAATCTTGTCTGATCCTGCAAAAGCAACTGCTTGAGTGTAATGGTCTGCACAACCAGATCTCTTCACAGGATAAGGACCTACCTGTATTCTTGCTCATATACAACTCATTTATATTTTATTTGGAAGATTATTATATAGAACAAAAAGGCTGAAGTGCAACTTCTGAGATATTAATAGTAAAATATAAAAATCTACCCTATTCTATTTAAATAATCTTTCCCTTTATGTATTGAGGCTGCAGTCTTTGCTGCTACATAGCATTCTGATTGGTTATTGTTAAATTATTATTTATTATTTGTACTACGGTAATGGCCAGGATTCCCAAACAAAGTCAGGGTTCTACTGTGCTGGGCACTAACAGGCATAGAATAACAGGAAGCTAGATAGTCTCTTTTGTGAACTGCTTACAATCTAAATAGACAAGACAATCAAAGGGTTACGGGGGAAGGATATACGAAATCCTGGCCCTATTGAAGTCAGTGGCAAAATTACCATTGACTTCAGTGAGGACAGGATCTCACTCATGAAATACAAGCAAAGTAAACAGTGATGGTCAGCAGATGGCATGTCATGTTCCACAATTTTTCTTGTTGATTTGAGGGATGAGGTGGTTCACTGGAAGGGAAACCTCACTGTTAAAATGTGTTTAAGACCCATTTCTGTAATATGCTTAAGCACATGTCTAACTTTCAGCATGTGAATAATGTTTAAAAGTAGGAATGTGTTTACATACCTTATTGAATTGGAACCTAGAAGAGAAGTTTTATCAGTTACTGAAAAGCCTATCTTTTATCACTTACTGTAGGGAGTTGGTCTGACTGCTGTTATGAGTAAGAGCATTCATGGTTTAATTGGATAATTTATTGATTCCTGTGTAGATATTTTTCACCTTAAAAGATAGCGTTTCTAAGAGTTTCTGTATACCAGTTGCTGAGAAAAAATTTCAGTTTTCCAAAAAAGTGCAATTTTGAAAATATGTAAGAGATGTAGCTATTAACCTACATGCACGTTTATAATACTAGAAAATGGGCAGTTTATTTACATTCAAAGACAGGATCTGATAGGCCCAAATTGCTTAAAACATCAGTTATTGAAGATGTACCCCTGGGAATTTGAGAAACCATTTAACAGATGAAAGTACATTTTGAAAAGTTCAACATTACAGGCAATCATAAAATGAATCAAAACAGTGCTTTCCCCCGTGAAATGTACAGAGCCCATCTGTGTCTAATCCAGTAATTACAGACAGAGTTCAATTACCTTTTCAAACTTGGAACAGACTGGAGACTAGGCAGTGAACAAATATAGGGTTTTGTCTAGACCTCAATTGACCGCAATCTAAAACTTGAATATATATTTATATTTTTTTTTTGGTTTGGTTTGATAGCTCTTAAAGGATTCATTTTGCTACCTAGTTGCCAGATCATGAAAGCTCTTGTTGCCAGGCACAGTGCTAGCTACTGGTCTTAATCCCTTTTAAGTTAGTAAGTCTGCACCTAGTAGTAAGAGTTTTGCAGAATGGAGACCTACTATTTTATTTTCTCAACATTGAGTTAATACATTTTAAGTGCAGCATAAGCTTTTGTTAATCAGCAGTTACAATTCTGTGTCTTTTTTTTAACAGTGCAGCCTTTAGTTGAGACTTTGAGCTGTACTAGATTAAGTTTGGAAGAGTTGTAACAATATTTTTAAATTCTATCGTGCAGTCACATAACAAGACATTACATCCTGAGAAAATAATTGTTGGTTTAGTCTGAAAAATGTAATCACGATAGGCTTTTCAGTTGCCTAACTTGCCTATTGGCACTGATCAGAAACCAGGATAAAAAATTCAGATATTTCACCTATCTATTAGTTTCAGGTGGGATTCTGGATAAAAGCGGATTATAACCAGAGCAAATTGGCTATACGTTCAGTCACATAAGCATACTCAAAGAACAGGCTCCACTGCTCCAAACTGCAAAAGTTAATAGAGTCTCCATGGCTGCCAAGTCCTAGGTCAGACAGCTTTTGTTATCAGCTCACAAAGTATATAAATCACCAGTTCATTATCTTATCTTTGGGAAATACATGGTGTGTGCTGCATCGAATAGTAGTAATATTTCCATCCTAACAGTCTGAGTGATTAATAAGGTGGCTTATATATGCATTCATTAATTAGGAAGTGGTCTGTACAATAAGGATGATATACAATATGCAAACAGATCCTGTTTTGCTATACAGAACGTAATCCTAACAAGTATTGACTCTTGGTGGTAAGGTAATTTCATTCATTTCATACACTGATGGCAACAGTGTGAAGAATAAATGTTATGTTTTTTACATGTGTTCGTACACAAGACTTTTGCTGAAACATGCAGAAATAACCTTTGTCAACATACATTATTATGAATTGTAGGGGTTTATTGGTGTGCAGATAGTGAGAGAAAGGGATATGGCTATAGTAATAGACACATCCAGTTTAACTTTCTGATTTATAATGGTGTAGTAATCAGTATTGTGTAGTAGTTGGTGTATAGAGTAGTTACTGGTAGTTAAGAATGAACCTGGTGATGACTTCTCATGTTCTCAGTTGCCATTTTAGACTAAACAAGACAGACTCTTCCCAGGGAATAATCAGCTTTTCTAATGTATAGCAACAGTAGGGCTTTTTCCTTTTTTTTTCATGTTTAAATAGCTTTCCTAGTTGGTAACAAACACCTGTTAGTCAGGAAAAACTGATAAAATTGAGATGTTAAATGACTGAAATTGAGGTGTCTAATAAATGGCGAAGGTTATATTTTGGGGTCTGTGTTGTTCAAAATGTATTCGCTCTCTATGCTTGATAAGCGTGGAAAAAGTCGCTTGATGCCAGTTTTCTAAATTAATTAATTGTAGTGCATATTCATTAGCTGGGTGTTCATATTTCCAATTTTTTAAGCAAAACGTAATACCTAAGACATTATTCCAGAAATGCCATTGTAATATACCCATATTACGTACCAAAAATTATGTTAAAAGAACATTAATGTTGCAAGTTGAGTTCTGAAAAGTTAGGAAATGCCAGAATTATATATGCTACTCCTTTATAAAGGTTTTTCTCTGAATGTGCTGAGAACCTGTCTCTCCCCTCCTTGGGCTTCAGTAGGAGTTACTGGTACTTAACAATGTTGAAATCAGGCAAAACATTGGTTCAGGAGCCTAGCATTAGGCATCGATTTCAAAATTGTGATTCTAGGTATTAAAGTTGAGTGTATAGGTTCATAGAAGTTAGAAATACAAAAGATCTCCTACCTCTGTGGTGCTCACCCTGTCATGTGCACCAAAATTTTCTTTTTCATCTCATAGTTTTGCAGAACTTCAACCTTCATTAACAAATAATTTTTTTAGCCCTTCATTGTTGCAAAGAGATTATTCTAAAAGTAAACTACAGCAGTGTCTTCCTGAGTCTGTAGACAACCTAAATCAGTAAGTCTGTGATGTCTCGCAGCGTCCATGCAAGTCAAGGTAGTGTAGTTCTGAAGCTTAGTAAAATATTAAGACTGTTAACAAAAAATGGTTGTCCATTGTGATGGATGTTATAGTAGTTAGAAACAAATAAAGACATTTGTATATATAGTATACAACTTACTAGGTTACTTATGGCCCATCTATACTACACCTTGACCCCGATATAACACGAATTTGGATATAATGTGGTAAAGCAGCACTCTGGTAGAGTGGGGCTGTGCGCTCCTGTAGATCAAATCAAGTTCGATATAACGCGGTAAGATTTTTTTGGCTCCCGAGGACAGCATTATATCGAGGTAGAGGCGTACCAGTCTGTTGGTGCCAGTGCACAATTGTTTGCTGTGATTCAGGTTATCTGTGGGTTAACGCAATTTTTGTTTGTGGTGTAGATGATACAACATGGTTATGGAAACCAGACTACATTTCATTCTGATACTGCCTGGTGTATATTTCATCATTTCCTTGATTACATACTCTTGATATTTGTAAAGCAGATGTACAAAAATGAACAACTATATTTTTAAAAAAAGCAATTCTAGTGTTGATGGGGTTTTTAGTTTGTTTTTAAAAGTGATGGTAAATGTCCTCTGCACCCCCATGGAAATCTTTCCATTGTAATATTTTGGACCAGATTTTCATAAATCTGTCCCTGCAGTTGCATCCACATTTTCCAAACCTCATTTCTGATTGAAATACCGTACATGGATTCAGAATCACTTAGTGCGCTCACATTTTTGGTTTAGCTGCATCCCTTCAACTAAATGTTGAAAATATGACCCTGGTTTCTTGGTGCTGTCATTTCTAAATCTAAAGTAAAATGTTGTAACAAACTACAATGGCTGGATTCCTCCTTACTGCATATTGTCCTGTTAAATAGTCATCCCATTCTCTATTTCATGCTTGCTTAGGGGGTCTCTTCCCCCCTACTCCAATCTTGATTTTTTTGTTCTTTCTCTAATTGTGTGTGCTTGTATTTCTGGCTCTATTTGCTCTATCACACTCTTTTCATGTCTGGTTCTCTTGCAGTCTGTTTCATGTGGGCTTTGTTTTAGTATATTCCTGCCTTGAGTCTCCTTTTGTCTATGGTCCGTTCAGTACCTTTCTGATACTGTTTTTCTTCTTTCTATTTCCTTTTCTATTAGCGTGCACCATGGAATTAAAAACCACTTATTTAATTGAGCAATAAAATAATTAAAAATTGGCGTGGGGGTGACTCAGTGGCCTGCAGATCTCTGGCCAATGTTCTTATCCTCCCTATGCATCAAACAGCAGTCTTTCATTTTTCCAGTTTATGTGAATGATTATCTAGAATGATGTTATGAAAAAGAGGATGGTGTGAATGAATGAAAACCCTAATCTGCTGTAGAAATTACTTTCCCTTCCTTGTTGTTTGTTCTCCTCTCCCTTCCTCTCTTTCTCAGCCCTTGCTTTTGTTTTATTTTCCCAACATTCAGTGTTGCACACATTTGATTAAAGGTGTGATATTTAAATTGATTTTGTTATACCAGTGCAAAACCATGTGTGGGCTCTCTGTTCTATTTTAATCTGATTTATGTTGATTTAGTTGAACATGATAAGGAATCTTCTGCCCCTTCCCTTGCCAGCTTCACAGCCTAGTAGAGCTCACTGTCACACATTTGTTCCTGATATCCAGCCTATATTTTGCCTTTTGTGAATATCTCTCTGTATAACTCAAGTAATTCTTCCTCCATCCTTGGTATATGCTTTCAAATAACTGCAGACTTTTCATATCTCCTCCTCCTGCAACACTGACTTAATACATATTTTGGCTAAGTGATAATTTAGATTTATTTCTTTTTGGTTGTTTTTGCCAACACTCAGTCCTTGCTCACAGTCCCTCTGCTGCAACTTCTCTTTTACTGTTTTCCTCCCTCCTTCCCTCTTTAGTACAGTATTGCTCTTTTCTCCCCACTCCTATGTTCCCATTACCTCATCCACTCCCTCTTCTCACTGCTCAGATCATCACCCACTCTGCAGAATTTTAAAAAAGGGACACACGTCCCAACAAAAGATGGAAGTAAAATGGCCTTTACTCCCCTTCATCCTTTCCTTCTTGGAGGCCCCTTTGTATAGAATGTTGAATGAGAGTCCCTTTCCTCGCCCCCGCCATACGCACTTGTGCTATGCCCCGTTCAGCTACTGCATGTCTACCTGTTTCTATCCACTCTCACTCCTTTCTCTTGTACCTCCTGTCATAAACAGGTAGTAGGAGTTAATAGAACAGAAGTACTTTATATCTCGTTTGCCTGTAAAGGGTTAACAAGATCAGTGAGCCTGGCTGGCACTTGACCAGAGGACCACTCAGGGGACAGGATACTTTCAAATCATGAGGGAGAGAAGTTTTTGGGTGTGCTGTTAGTTTTGGGTTGTTGTTCACTCTGGGGGCTAGATGGGACCAGACTGTACAACCAGGTTTATTCTCTCCATCTCTGCCGATATCAGGCCTCTTATAAGTTCAGAATAGTGGAGACTAGAATAAGAGAGGTTAGTATGTAGGTTTCCTTGGATTGGTAGTTCATGTGCTGGAAGGAGTTCAAATTTGTATTGCTGAAAGATTTTAATTGTATACTCTAGGCTGGGAGGGTATTCCATGTCTGTAGCTTGAAAGACCCTTGTACCTATTCCTTTTTAAATTTATCAAAGATATATTTTGTTTGTTGTTCTTCTATAATTAAAAGTTCTTGTTTAAGAACCTGATTGTTTTTTATTTCTGGTGTGAGACCCACATAGGAACGGGGTCGGATTCACCAGGGAAGGTGGGGAGAAAGGAGGGAGTGCGAGAGAGGCTAATTTCTCTCTGTGTTAGGATTACTTTCTCTCTCAGGAAGAGTCTGGGAGGGGGAAAGAGAAGGAGGGGGGAAGGTGAATTTTCCTCTCTGTTTAACGATTCAAGGAGTTTGAATCACCGTGATCTTCCAGGGTAACCCAGGAAGGGGAAGCCTGGAAGAGGCAACGGTGGGGGAAAGGGTTTACTTTCCTTGTGTTAAGATCCAGAGGGTCTGGGTCTTGGGGGTCCCCGGGCAAGGTTTTGGGGGGACCAGAGTGTACCAGGCACTGGAATTCCTGGTTGGTGGCAGCGCTGCAGGTTCTAAACTGGTAATTAAGCTTAGAGGAATTCATGCTGGTACCCCATCTTTTGGACGCTAAGGTTCAGAGTGGGGTTTTATACCATGACACCTCCCCTCCGCCCTTCTTTTCCTTTTTGTTGTTTTGCTTTCTGTTCTTCTTCCTTGTTTGCATCTCATCCCCAATTACTTCCTTCATTTGCTTCCTCCCTTACCAAAGGCTACATGGTGCTATGAGCTGGAGTGCTCACTGGAGGCTTGGGGCTTGGCATGTGCTCTGACAACCAAACTGTGGGAGGCAGCATGATCTAGTGGATAAGACACTGGGCTAGGAATCAGAGAAGGGGGGGTGTATTCCCAGCACTGCCATCAGAGCCATAACTAAGCATTTTAGTGCCCGGGGCGAGCAAGCATATTTATGCCCCCTACAGATGACATGGGGAAAATCATGTGAGATTACACTCTCCACCCCCCCCCCTTGCATTTAACACAGATTTTCAAACTGTGGGGAGCACGTGCCTAAGGTGATGCACCCCACAGTTTGAAAACTGTCACCTCCTGCCAGGAGCCAGCAGATCGGAAGCCTGTGGGAGCCACCTGGCCCACTCAAGTCCCTGACTGTCTGTGTTTTGGGAGCCGGGGTGCTGTATGGCTGCCCAGCAGTCCTCTCTGCCACCTCTGCATGGCCAGAGTGGGTCTTCGTGTGCTGCACTGGCTCCCTCCTGCCCAATCAGAGCTGCAGGGGTGGGGCTTGCAGGCACCAGCAGCGGGCAGAGATCCCTCCACCCCCCCACCCCACCCAACCTGACCCTAGGAGCCAGAGGAACCTGCCAGATGCTTCCTGGGAGCTGCCCTAGGTAAGCACCCCCGGGACTCCCCACCTCACCACTCTGGCTTCTTCTTCTGGCTCTTAGGGTCAGGGCCCTGTGCACGGCGGAGAGTGTCACCCTGGGCTCCCGCCAACCCAGGAAGTGCAGTGAGCCAGCTTGGGCTGGGGGACAAGCCCACCCCAGAATGGTGGCACAGTGCCACTGGGGAGCCGCCATTACCTGTCTCTGGGTGGCTAGAGGGGGCCCTGGCAGTGCCCCGTCTCACAGACTGCGTAGCCCCGCTCCCCACTCACCGCGCGGACAGCTCCCTGTGGGGTGTGGACTCCAGTGTCAGTCGCCGTGCGCACAAGTGGGATAAATAGCTCCCTGGCCCCTGCCTCGCCGCCCCTACGTGGCCGCCCTGCCCGGCCTGCTGACCACCAGCAGCCATGACCCAATGAGGGCGTTTGGCCGGGGCTTGCAGCCTGCAGTGGCCAGAGGCAGGGAGGGCACTAAGGGGGCCGTGGCAGAAAGCGGGGGTGGGTGGTGCCTTACTGTGGTGCAGTTTCCCATGTGTGCCCCCCCCCCCCACTATCTCTTGCAGTGGGAGTGGGAGCGGTTATAAAGCCAGGCAGGAGAGTCAGTGATGGTTATAAAGCCAGGCGGGAGAGTCAGTGGCCACTTTGGGTGAGTCTGCACTGCAGTTTAAGCGCAGGGTTAGTGGGACTTGAGTCAGCTGAGCTGCGTTAGGGAGCCCTGTGCTTAGGGTGACCAAAGGTCCCAATATTAGAGGCTTTGTCTTATATAGGCAATTATTCCCCTCTCCCACCCACTGCCCCGAAAAACAAGTGTCCCAATTTTTTACACTTACGATCTGGTCACCCTAATAACTGTTAAAACACAAATTGTCAAGATCACATCTAAACTATAAGAAAATCAGTCTCTAAGGTCTGAAAAAGGATTTTTCTTTTTTTGCCTATCTGTAAATTTTCATTATTATTAATGGGAATATTATTCATTTGTGTATGTTGTTAAATCGACATTGACTAACAAAAAAATAATCCTTGTAAGTCTATGTACAATTGACTTGATCATAAAATCCATATAAATTAGAAATGGAAAAGACTACTGGGAACAGCTGCCTGTGAGTTTAAAATTATTCCCTGCTGTATGTTTTCCGGGGCCTTTCCAGCCAAATTTAAGTGGCTTTCACCACTTCCCTTGGGAAACTATTCCAATCTAATATGCCTCAGTGTGAATATTTTTCTGATATTTTTGCTACATTTTCCTTTCTCTGGTTTTATAATATCAAACCTATCTATGCTCCCTTGTATGAACGTAAACAATTACTTTTTCTCCCATGCCGAAAAAATAATAGATAGTTATGTTCCCCTTAGTTCTCTTTTAACCAAGCTATAAAAAAGTAATTCCTTTAATCTTATAGTTCCTTATGTGACATTGTGCTACTTATTGTTGGGGCTTTGTAGTTTGCAGAGCTAAGATTGCCAACTTTCTAATTGCAGACAGCTTGACCCCCAAGGCCCTGCCCCACCTCTTCCGCCAAGACCCTGCCCCTGCTCCGCCTCTTCCTCCAGACCTCACTGCCCACTTGTTTCTCTGCTTTTCTACCACCATTGCTCGCTGCTGTGTCCCCCCGCCCCCCCTTCCTCAGAACTAGATGCACTCCACCTCCCTCCCCCCTCTCCCTCCCCTCAGCTATGCTCCCTCTGCTCTGGAGCTGCAGCCTGACACAGAGCCTGCCTGCCCACAAGATGCAGGTAGGAGGCAGCCCTGGCTGAGCAGGGGCTGGCATGGATTGATGACCTGGCGCCTCTCCCGCCTGCGGTAACCAGACTTTTGGTGTCCGGTCAGTACATCTGACTGGACACTGCCAGGTTCCCCTGGCAACCCTATATAGAACCGGTGCATGAAACTTTGTGAATACTTTTATTCCACGATGAAAACTGTTTTTCATAATGTCCTGTCATTTTATAGTCATGCTGACACAAATATGTTGCTCAATCTGTGGTTGCGTCTTGTCTATCATACTTAAAAGCTTTTTTATGCTGTTTTCTCACTAACCTCACAATATAATTGTGATTTTTCTTGGCTGCTTGACATCATTAAAAGAACTCTCCTATTGAACACAGCTTTTTTTAATGACTTTTTTCTTTCTGATTGATGCACTTTTAGAGTAAAATTGCAATGCATGGAAATCTAAATGCTTTGTTGAAATTGGTTAATTGGGTACAATTAAGCTGTAAGAAGCAGCCCATCAAGTAAAATCTTATGACTACATACAGAACTTTCTGTTCAATTAAAGAAAAAATACCAACCCTCATTTGCAATAGCAGCATTCTGATTTTCATTAAATGATAGTATTTTATGCTATTTTGTCTAAGCTCAAGATTAATTTCTATGGTTACGGGGAGAAATAAATCTCTAGATTGCTTTAAAGAAAGATTGTTTGTTCATTCAGAACAGGGTTGACAGCCTCTCCTTAAGAGAAACTATTACTTAAATGTCTTTCCTTGGTTTAAATGCGTTAAAAAAAATTTGTAATGGTACCCCAGTGGCATCATAAAAATGTAAAATAATTGTACACTAAAGTAACCAAAATGACAAGAAATATTTTTTTTCTTTTTTTAAATATATTAAAATTGTTAGCTTGGAGAGGGTGAGAGGAATGGAATGTCATGCTACACAACCAAACTCCATTGTCAGGTATTCGGTGATTGATTGACAATTACAAGTCTTTTCTTACAAATGTTAAAATAATCTGCTTGATGGTAAGAAAAATATTGATTTCCCATTTTCAGTATCCCTAAAACTGTCCTTATTGATCCATAATGTACTGAATTCTCAAGTGCTTTCTTGGGATCAATTTCAGTCTGCTTATCTAAGTTGTAAGTTTTAGTCCTCAAGGGAAAATTATTTACGTGTAGTTTTGTTTCCCTGAAGATAGTCTCATGATGGACCATAATAGTGGTCTAAGGGTGTATCTACACTGCACCTGGGAGTGAGCCTCGAAGCCCAAGTGAACAGGCTTACGCTAGCTTGGCTTCAGCTAGCACTCTAAAAATAGTAGTGTGGACATTGCGGCTCCAGTGGAGACTCAGGTTAGCCACTAAGCTCAGGCCCAGCGCATCAGGTGGGCCTGAGAGAGCTGTCAAGTGGCAAACTGAGTATGCTGTCTTAAGTACCATCCTTTATGGAGTTTTGGTATAGATCCTTAGTGCTGCAGGATACCATCCTCCCTGGTCGTCTGACTCGAGTTTGTCGTCTGAGTCAGAGGTTGGATTGTATGTGTCTGGCCTGGAGATAGAAACTGTTGCTGTTGAAATACAGGGGACTGAGAAGCTTGCAACGACTGAAGGCAGGGGTGTGTCTTCTTTGGGAGTGACGTATAAATCTCCAAAGACTTCAATGTAGCCCTAGAGTCCTTGAGACTATGCAGTTGGTCATCAGTCTGCGGGGGAAAAAGGAGAGTCAACCAGAGCCATGGCATCTGCCTTAACCATGCATGGGTTTTGATGGCTCCAGTCATCAGGTCTTCCATAGGAGGTCCGACAAACCATTTAGGATCTCCCTTTCGAAGGATTGGCTCTCTGTGCCTCAACAGCATAATCAGTCTTGGGGGCGGGGGTTCCCCACATAATCCTATTTCCCCTTGGGACTTAGGCCTGGTTGTCCCTATGTTCACCCTTTTAACAAAGCAATAATAGATTTTGTACAAAGTATGCCTTGTGAGGTACCATTTGAAAACTCAGAAGTTGCTGATCATTATTGTCCTGGTAAAATGTGTGGCAACACTGTATGTAAAGTTATAAGATTCTACCAAATAACATTACTGAGATACATTCCACGTTTAGAAAAGCAGGCACAAACCAGTTCCTCAAAGGCAAGGGGCAAACAAAATCAAATAGGCTATCACCTGCTTAAGTGACCATTTTTCTGCAGGAAAAAGTGTGTGAGTGAGAAGTCAACAGTCTGGAAAAGAAACAAGTGGAGGTTCTCGTCCCCCAGACTGTCTCTTGAACCTCAGCTGGAGGTGATTTTTCAAAGAAAAAGAGAACAGTAAGAAAGGGGAACAGATACCCCCAAATACTCCTCTTTTCTCTACTCATGGCATCAACACACCTGAAGGACAAGAAAGTAACATTGAACTCAGTGGGGGGGGGGGGGGGGGGGGTTGGGTCCCTAGCTGAAAGAGGTCCAACCAGTAAGACTCCTAAAGCATCTGGTGAGAGAATACTTTGCTTTGAGTTAAGTTAGCTATTAATTGTGTTTTACCTTTTTTATTTTCCTGTAACCAATTCTGACTTTATGCCTCATTACTTGTAACCACTTCACATCTTGTTTTATTGTTTTATCTAAACCAATGTACTTGGACTGAAGTGTCTGGCAAACTCCATTTGAGATAATGGGATCTGTGCATATCATTTTCTGTTAATCAAATGATGGACTTTGTATGCGTTTGTATTGTTCAGGAGGGTGCTGGGCAAACAAAACATCCCCCACAGTTGCTGTGGGGTTTGTATTTTAGTCAGTGAGGTTTGGATACCTGTGAGAAAATATAAGTGTTAAGGAAAGTTTATTATTGGAGTTGGACAACAAACATGAAAAAACAAATTGGGAAGGTCTATTAAAATCAGATGTTGCCTCTATTTTTTTTTTCTTATTGAAAGTGCTTGTTGCCTGAGAGAGAGAGAGAGAATATAAGTAGACAAGTAGAGCTGAAAATTTAGACTGTTTTGACTATGTGAGATCTTCCATTTATTTGGTCTACAGTTCAGGATATGTTCTTTGGGCCCTTTAGTTGTCATTGCTTACATTGCATTCTCATGAAATGTCTGTTTAGTTTGTGTAAACATAGGCAGCAAACTAATCTATTCTAAAATATTTAAAATTCCCACAAGAGCTAAATGTATGCATTATTACCATTGATTCAAAATGTACTGTACATTTTTAGTTTAAAGTTTCTATTTCAAGTAATCTATTAAATAAGGAAGTTTCTGTCTTCAAATTTAATATTTTAGCAATTCATAGAATGATTCTACCTATGCACTTGAGTAACCATTACACAGATTTTTATCTGATAAAGACTGTATCTTTTGGACTTAGAAAACATAAAATATATTCTGAAGCTGTGAAAGTTTGGGGGGTGTGTGTGTGTTTTTTTTCTTTTTTTGTGTGCGCACAGTTCTAGAGTTTGGTTTAAGTGCAATGCTAAGTTTTTAATGTATAACAAAACAATCAGTGACTCACATCCTACAAGATACTGAGTGTTTTCAGTGCTTACTGAAGTCAGTTGAAGCACTGATAGTGTTTCAGTAATTTATGAGGGTTAACCCCTAATTTTGCCATCCTCTGTCTAGTAAAACTAAATGTAAAATCTAAACACTAGTAACAATTGCACTCTTCTTAAAAATGGCATATTCAGCATGTGTGTTTATAAAATCCACTGATTTTATTTTGAACCGGTCATTTTTAAGAACAGTATTGCAAAATGTTCTTTATTGACCTAAGTTACAACTGAGTTAAATACCCCCAAACCTTAGCCCACCTTTATATTATAAAATAGGAAAAAAATGAAAATGATGAGATACAGAATGTATTTTAAAAGTTGTGGTATTTAAAATGTGAACTGAGAGTAATAAAAATCAACTTCAGATTATTTTTTAACCTTGTACAATATATAAAAATATATATACTTAATAAAGTAAAATTATAAAATGAAAGTTTATTTTGGAATGACACAAACTTTCTTATTGTAGAAAGTGCTTTCAGATGTCTTTTTTTTTTGTTGTCATTTTGATACTGTATAAAATGTTTTTTGCTGTAAAACTGGCAATAGTATATTAGCTGTTGCATCTTAATACAAATGATAAATAATCGATTTATTTCTTTCACTGGATACTGTCGGAAATAAGTGTCCACAATGTCTTTGCAATGGTTAATCTAAATTTTGCAGGCATACATTCAAATTTTATTTTTTGGCTTTCCCCAAACAGAAAATATTTGAACATTCACTAGCTATATGGAGAAATACATAATAAACATTTTACAAGTACATTTTTTTTAGTATTTAAAGTTTCATGCCTTATTTACTTTGACGGAGACCACAATGGAAGAAAGGAATGTGATTCCAGATCATAAATCCGTAACCATACTTCAGAATTCTAACTTAGAATTTGAGTAATTTTATTGGCAGAGGTCCTTGGACTCCATATTGTGTCCTCCTATGTAGAATGAAGAACAGACTTTTGGAGCATCCGCATATATATTTGTACAGGGATTGCTTTTTTCGTAGTCAAACTGCATTGGACTTGGGTTTTGTGTTTTATTTTTTAAAATAAAACTTGTTTGTAACATTTATTTCTGTCATAGGGGAAATATTGTTATAGAACAAACATCTGTGATATATGTACATTACATTATTAATAAGGTAATTCTGAATTATGTTCTACCTTTAGACTTTCCCTATGGGTAGTTGTTGTAGTTGTAACCCATTTGCTGATGTAAAGCAGAAACCAAACAAGGTAACAATTTTCATGAGATTAGAGGTAGCCAGGCTGACTGTCTCCTGGCTTTCTGCTACCCCATTTAAGCGCAGGGCCACCCTTGTCTCATTGTTTAGTTATTACTTGCTCTTTTGGGTTTCAGATTACAAGAGCAGTTGATCTGTATGACCTATTTTAGGAACTTCGACATTGCAGGGGAAACCTAAACCAAATATATATCCGTAAGAAACAAATCATCTGAAAACTGGGCAGTTGTCATTTTGATATAATGTACTTTTTTCAGGAAATTCATATAGGACAGTACCATGTGATGGACTAGAAATAATCAGCCACCAAAAACTACTAGAATGGTGTGAAGCCAGTATTCTTTCAACCAGGAAATTCAGAATTGAAGCTGAACATTTGGGTTTAATCTTCATCATATGCCCTGTACCTAGGAATTGCAGCATATATAGTATGTTATATTGGATATTGACCTCAGGTTCCTGAAATATATAGCTAGAAGTCTTGGAAATGAGTTTGAGAGTCAGCCCCAAATCTCAGCTTTTAAATTGTAAATTTGTGTATTATACGTGCGTTTCCTGAAGTACCTCATAGTAGAGCTTCTGTCTGCTCATTTTAAACCTCCCTTCTTAACTTTCATACCTTACAAGGTGTCAGTGTCTGAACCAAGGGATCGTGCAGAGCCCATGTGCACCTTTTGTATGCTTTTCACCGCACAGCCGAAAAGGCTTTGTACTCAGATACACTTCAGCATTTCTGAGCTGCTCATTTCATCAGCTTAAAAAAAAATGTCCATGCAAAATGTACAGTTTGTGTTTAGTCTTCGATCCTGCAAAGACTTACATATGCGGACGGGGCGTGCGCAGGGATTTAAATATGACTACTTTGGGGGGAGAGCACTTTAAACACCGCCCCCACAATGTCTCTGGGCTCTGCTGCCTCTCCCACCCTACTGATTCTTGCTGCCTCCCTGGGAGCCCCAATGCCTCTCCCTGCCCCCATTGTCCCGGGCTCCAAACACTTACTGGAGGCTGTGGGCAAGGAAGGGGGCTTAGTAGGCTTGCCAGTTTTGATTGGATGTATTCCTGGAGATTTCATCTCATGATATAAGCTTTAATTAAAAATTCTTCTTTAATTTCTTGAGACTCCACGAAAATCCTGGAGGTCTGGCAACCCTAGGGTTCAGCTGGCTTCCTGGACCCCCTCTCGCAGAACTTTGCTGTCAGCTAAGCTTCCCTGCTCTGGGCGCCATCTAGTGGGGCTCAGCCTTTTCCAGGCATGTCTCCAGCTGCACTCAGCCTCACTTCCACCCTGGAAGAAGCGGGAGGGGGAAAGGGGGTCAGGGAGGGAACTCCATGGCGGGGGATAGGGCAGAAGCTGCAGATGGTGGCGGAGACGATTACTGGGGGGCCTGTGCTGCTGCCTCCCCTCCCCCACGCATGCCCCTGCAAGCAGAATCAGTGGGGCTACCATTCTTAATCACGTGTGTAACTTTTTGGCAGGATCTGGGCTTTAGGGCTTTGAACCTTTGAAAGTGGCACTCGATGAAATCAATATCCGTTCTCACTGGAAGACTTTTCAGTGAGAGCTGTTTAGCTACACCAAATGTCCCATAGTTCTAACTGTTCCTGCTGTTTTGCAGTTTTTTTAAAATGAAATAAAATACAATTTTTTTTTAATTATGGAAAAAGTTCACTGGTTTTAACTCCCCTTGTACTCTTACATTTTGAATAGGTTTTGCTCCAAATTCCAGGAAAAATTCACCTTTGAATAGAGGCCAGACTTGGAAAATTTCAGCCAAAAAGGTGAAAGTTTTGGAAGATTAGTTTACAGGGTTTTATAATGGAAGCACATATGCAACCTTAATTCTCCTACTTCTACAGAGGCTGTAGCTATTCATGTTTGAGTCATGCAGTGTCTGTATATCTTCTGACTACTTTTTGAAAGTTACAAGTCCTTCTAAAATATGTTCTGTTGACAGACTACGGACATGTTTGAATTAAAAAAATTTTACTGTAGAAAACAAAATAGTAACAAAGTTTTAGAAATATAACATTTTCTTTTTTAAAAAACCTTACATTGTTTGCTTACTTAGCAAGAGGGGTAGTGGTAAATGCAAAGAAGCTTCTGTGAATCTTTACATAGGAACTATTGAGTGCTCAAAACCATTGAAAATCAAGACTGTTGTTTAGGTGTCTAAATATGGAGCCAGGAGCTTAACTTTTAGGATTTCTTTATTAAAAACAAAACAACAAAAAAACACCTTGGCTTTAGATTTTAACTTCTATCCATAATAGGGTGACCAGACAGCAAGTGTGAAAAATTGGGACAGAGGGTGGGGGGTAATAGGAGTCTATATAAGAAAAAGACCCAAAAGTCGGGACTGTCCCTATAAAGTCGGGACTTCTGGTCACCCTAGTCCATAATCAGCATTGATACTGCTGTCAGTTAAGTTGAAAAGTGGTTCATGTTACATATATGTTACAGAAAACTTATGTAAAAGCTGTTCTGTAGTGCATCACTGTAAGGTATTTTTAAGTTGTGTTTTTTTTTTTTTGTTTTTTTTTTAACAAACTACATCTCAAAAAGCTTTAAAGTTAACATATAGTTATAAAGTTTAACAAACTTTTCAACTTCATATGGCAGGAAATAGTGTTTTATTGTTCAGATGGAAGTGTAAACTTGACAAAATGCTACATTTGTTCAGTGAAAATAATTATTCAGTACTGCAGAATTTTCTCTACAATATGTCATGGAAATAGTCCAATCACTTTAATCGTAAAAAATGTTGCTGCTTCTTGCAGTGTTAAATTTATGCAAATTGGAGCCTACAGTTTCATGAGTGATTGTTGCAAGTAGAACAGAAATCTTGTATATATTGCTGAGATATGAAAATGACACAAGTCAGGTTGTTTAAGCCTGATTTATATGTGTCTTTTGAAAGTGTTTCTTAGCAAATGTTCTTCTGTTTATATCTTTTTTCATTTATTAAAAGTATCCAACTTTGAAAAATACAAAAATAAAAATCACGTACCACTGCTATTCAAATATAAATAAAGTTGTGCATGCCACCTGTGATAGCAGATGGCAACCGTTCACAGCTTTCTTTCTGTTGGACTTGCACTAAATGTAACATTTGTTCTCATTTTTAATAACTAGATTCATTATTTTTTAAAAACTAAATACATGTGCATTCAAGATGCTGTCTGAAGATACAACTTTTAAAGTACATACAGTTTTGGACCGAAAGTTTAGAAAAAGCCATATTAAAACTGCAAATGTGAATGTACTGTACAGAGAATCTTTGATACTGGTATGACACTGAAACTTTCTGTTGCCATCTAGTGGATGATGTATGTATGACATTGCTGCATTTTCACTTAACTCTTGTCTAGAGAATCAAGACTCAATCGTTTTCTCTCTGATAGGATTACACTAGAGAATTTTTAAATATTACTGTGATTTGGGTGCTTAGTTTTGTGGTGCTTTAAGATTAGACTGGATTGAAATTTGTGTTACAAGTTCTCATCAGAAGTTATTTTTCTTTGTAGATATTAGAAATGCTTAATCATATTCTATTTGTGTATTGGATTTTTTTTTTTTTTTTTAAATCTAGCCCCAACCATAGCAGGATAAAAAAGTTAAATTTAAATTTAAAAATGTAATTTGCAAGGTGCGAACCTGCTGCAGAATTTTATTACTCTAGTGCCCTACTTAAATTGTTGATTTGTTAATGTCCTATATGTTTGGTAATGACTGATTTAGAGACTTCCTCTCTCAAGTAATAGTGCAGTAGGTACACAGCTGATAGAGGAGGTAGCATCACAGCATCTTCAGTGAGGGGCCCTCAACTCTGTAACTCTGTTGCCCCCTTATTGGTCCAACGGAGCCTACATTTGTTGAATGCCATGACTAACTTCCTAGATATTTCCTGAAGGGCAGGACAAGATTAAGTCATTGGCAGTAAATTTTCATGTCTAGGGCTACAGTTTCTAGAGTCTTGTGATGCTGGAATCTGCGCTTTCATTTAAAAAAAAAAAAAAAAAGTTTCTTTAGTCCTCACATGTCAAGAGGGTTAGCCGTGATTAGTCTGGATCTGTAAAGCAGCAGAGAATCCTGTGGCACCTTATAGACTAACAGACGTTTTGGAGCATGAGCTTTCGTGGGTGAATACCCACTTCGTCAGATGCATGTACATCTGTATGCATGCGTGCATGTATTCACCCACGAAAGCTCATGCTCCAAAAAGTCTGTTAGTCTATAAGGTGCCACAGGATTCTCTGCTGCTTTTAGTCCTCAGAATGGCAAAGAAAAGCTTGCAAATGTGACATTAGTGTAACTGGTGTAGTAATGTCTATCTGGCCATGTCTACAGTACAGGGACTAGTGCAGTATAGCTATGGCATCATAGTTGTGCCGGCATAACCGTGTAACGTAGATGCAGCCTACAGCTATGTAAAGGGTTTTTACGTTGCTGTAGGAACACCACTTCCCTAGTGATGGCAGCTGACTGGATGAAAGCATACTTTCGTCGACCTACGTGTGTCTACCCCAGGGGTGGGATCGTCATAGTTGCTCTCATAAGTGTGGATTTTTCAACCCCTTGAGCTCCTTAGGTATGTTGTCCTAATCTTTAAGTGTAGACCAGGCCTGAATCTGCTGTCAGTGAGAAACACTAACTCTCAGAGGTGTAAATTATTTTGTGTATCTCTGTGAGGGGTTAACTACACCTGTAATTAGTGGGGGTCCCACCACTAATGCTACAATAGGGGAGTCTCTGTGTAGCAAGGAGGATAAGGGTGCAGTGGACCCAGCCCACCTACCTAAGCTAATGCATCCCATTCCCAGCTGCTGGGATATGTACTATGGGAATCCCTCCCCCTCCCCCCCCGCTGCTATTCCCTACCTCTCCAGTGGGTGAAGAAGGGTCCTACTGCTATTCCTCTGGGAATAGCAGTATGTGGAACTTAAGTAGGCTGAAGGGGAGTGGGCTTATGGAGTTTTCATGGGTATTTTTCTGTGGAATTCTTTGTGATATAAAATAAGCACAGTACATAAAGCATTGGCTAGGTGTTTGAAAAATTTAAGTAAAATGTCTAGTCCCCGCTAGTGAAACTTTTTCTTTTCACAGTGACCTGTCTGGGTCAATGTAAGCCTATGGCAATGACAAGCTGAACAAATGTCAATAGAACAGAGCAGAGTCAAGTGAGAAAAGACAAAAAGAAACGGCATCAGTACAAGGCCACAGAGGATGCCATTAGGATTTAAGGGGGGAAAACTCTTTTCTGGTGCAAGTCCTGGGAGATAAAAGCCTGGTGTGAGTGGAGGCATAATGATATCAGTCTGAGTCCAGATTCATGGAAATAATGTTACAAATGGAGGAGAGGCAAAGTAGTGTCAATGCAATTAAAAATATGAGATGAGAATTTCAACACAGACAGAATACTTTGCATGCAAACAGCTGAAATACTTCTCTTACTACAGCTTTCTTGCTTGTCATATAGACTTCTGTTTATGTGAACCATTCCTAATTAAAGTTTGGAAGGACACTTTCATCACGCAGTAATGTTGGCCAATGAGAGAGATTTATATATTTGTGCTAATCTGACCCTTTTTGGCTTTACTGTTTATTTTTACATGTTAATTTAAATGTGAAATATATCACCATTTTACATTTCTACTCTTTGTTTTCTGAAATAATTTCTTGCTGCCTATTCATAATGTTTTTCTGTGCAGACACCGTATAGAAATACTAATCTGGGAATATATTTTGTTTATATATGTCACACCACATGGAGTAGGAGGCAAGGAAAAGAGAAGCATTCAGAAAACAAATTCAAATAAAGATGAGAAGAAAACCACCTGAAAATCCCACACATTTGTAAAAGAGTTTGCCTGGTTCCCCTTTGGGTCCTATTCTCCAAGTTACTACTCCAGATTACTTCTCCTTTTACAACTCATTTTAATAATAAACAGTGTGAAGTCAGTGGCAAAAATTCCCTTTGACTTCAGTGGGACCAGAATTTTGCCCTCTGTTTACTACATGGACAGCCTTAGAAATTAAACCAGGGAAAAGTCTTATCTGATATCATGAATTGTAAGACAGGGCAATTGGAGAAGGAAGGGGATAGAGAGCGTAATTAAAAAAAAAAATATGCATGTTTTTGTGTGTCATGAGGTACAACTAAATTACTTACAAAATTATACAAATAAGCAAGCCTTTTTCCTAAACTCATGGCAGCCTGATCTCTCTAAAGTATGTTCATATCTGATCAGTGTCTTTGGCCTCTCCCTCTATTGTCTTCCATCCACAATCATTGCAAAGGCCATCTAACGGATGTAACTCTTAGGTCTCTGCTGGACATGTCTGTACCAGCATAGCCTAGCCTCTCTCAACTTGTTTTCAATTGCAGCAACCCTCGTTAAGCGCCTCACAACCATTTCTTTTCCTACTGTTTGACCATCTCAACATCTTCATTTCCTGGTGGAGCATACTGGTTCAGTTTCTGTTCTGTACATTAGATTGTGGTCAATTGCAGTTTTATACACTCAACCTTTCTACTGGTATCTTTTTATCAAAGAGAATTGGGGTCAGCTACCACCATTTGTTCCAAAAGCTTTAGTACAGTGCCAGGCATCAGTCAAGAGGGCCACATTATCAGCAACCATTGGTCGTAGGTATTTAAATTATTTCAGTCGTCTAAGCTCTCTGCTTGTAATGTTATTTTGGTGAGTCCACCTCTGTTAGTTATCATAGCCTCAGTCTAAGTCAGGCCTGCTTAAAACTGTGTTGCCACTGTTTAGAGTTGGTTTGCACAGTCTCTCAATCTTCCTTACATATCAGTAGGTCATCATTAAACAACAGATTTCAAGGTAGCTCTTCATATTGTCTCGCTTATCGCCTCCAGGACAGCCACAAATAAAAAAGGGCTCGATACTGACCCCTGGTGCAGTACAACATTTACTAGAAGTTCTCTGCTGTACACCCATTTGGTTTTGGTTACAGTAGTCACTCCATCACACACATCCTGGATAAGATGGACATATCTTTCTGGCACACATCTCTGTTGCAAACTCCACCAAAGTTTGTGGTGGATTATATGTCTTCTCCAAGTCTACCAAGATCATGTCCAAGTGCTATCTGTTTTCTCTGACCTTCTCCATGAGGATTCACAGAGCAAACGTGGCATCAATTGTATTCCTTCCCAGCATAAGTCCTTACTAACACTTACAAATTTCAACTGTTTCACGCAGGCACTTTTCAATAATCTCCCATATTTTCATAGCATGTGATGTCAGCTTAATTATCACTCAGTTAACACACAGTATATTATCTCTTATTTTTATTTTTAAAAATGGGCACCATAAAGCTCTTACCCCGTTCATCCAGTATTTTCTCTCTTTTAAAAATATCATTGAATGGACTTGTAAAATACTTGATGCATTCTGTTCCCAGGGACTTCAGTGCATCCACCAGTACTTCATCTAATGCCGGTGCCTTTCCCCCTTTTCATTTTTCTTAGAGAAGAAAAAGGTTGTAGAAGCACTATGTAATCTGTCACACCCCTTCCTTAGGTTCTCCTTATTGATCACTCAAAATAATCTCCCAAGACTTTGATTGATTCACTATTGTTTGCAATATACCATGTTCATTTTTAATATAAGTAAACTCATTCACATCCTTTTTCGTTTTCGCTCTTACTTTAGAAAGTTTGTAGATGCTTTCTCCCTCATATCTGCCTGGTCAGTTATTTAGCTCATCACAGGCCAATTTTTAGCTTTCACAACTTTTTGCCTCCATACATGCCATCTTATCACTACTTACGCCCACTGGCCTGACATATTTTTTAAAAGCTACCTTTTTCTTCTCAAAAGATTCTTTAACTTAAATAATCCACCTCCATGTGTCCCTTTGTTTTCTTTGCAACATTAGTTTAATCACTCCTAGGGCTTCATGTGCCATTTCCAGCAATATTGTTTTTAGTTTATTCCAGTTATTTTCAGATCCCTGTGTGTAGTCAGGAAATCTACACATTACTTCTTGTTTTAAAGATTTTTTTTCTTTCTCAGCTTTGTTTCCACCACTTAGACCTTTCCAGTGCCCAGGGATTCAGATGTTTCAGAATGCAGAAACGTAAGAAGAAGTCTGTGCTGATTCACAGTGCCCTCATCGGGTATTACCTTACAGTTCTTCTGGTTAAAATGAGATCAATGTGAGACATTAGTATAAGTCAGACGAGGGAAAACCATTTCATAACAGTGTGTTTGTAATCACCATGTCCAGTACCAGACAAGTCTGTAGGACATCTTGAGGTTTCTGGTTCCTCTGCTATGTCCTCGTGGACTGTTTCATAACCAGCCTGTTTTAGTGTGTGCATTTACCTCTGCTCTGAATATTATCTTCTCGTTGGGTGTTGCCTTTCTGATAAGGCACAACAACTCATCAAAAAACTCCTCTTTTACCTTTTGATCTTCTCCTATCTGTGGTGCATACCCACTGACTGTATGGAGAGTTACCTCTTCCCAGCTCCCTTTAATACTTATCAGTCGGTCTGATCTTCGGATAAATTCTGTTGCTTGTTTCTGTATGGTTTCATCCAGAATAACTCCAACACCATTTCAGGAGGCTGAGCTCCCTGAATAGTAGGTTTTGTAACTCTCTGTCAGCATCTGAACTTGACAACCTTTTCTTCAAGTCTCTTATACACATGCCATGTTTACTGTTGTCCTCTTTAAGACTGCATAAAGCTCCAAGCTTCTTCCAGTCAGCATTTCTACATTCCAACTTGCAAATTTCAGCTTACTCACTCCCTTTAACTTTAGCAGCCCTTAGCCAATTACGACAGCTGAGCAAGGCTGTTGCACTTTGCTTGCAGGGAACATCCTAACTCTGAGGTACACTTGTCACAGACATCAGCGCTCATGAGCATATCTAATGGACAAGCTTTATAGGTTCACTGTCCAACCCTGACAACCTTGGAACTTTGACATCAGAGTTTCCCTTCTAAGAGAGCTGCCTACAGAAACTACTGGTGCCCACCTGCTCCAACAGAATTTATTTTAAGGTGGTCTTTATTCACCTTGACATCCTCCTCATTGGGCATTTTTTAGAGGTAGCCCTGCCACCAGCTACCCCATCATGCAGCGATGTTTATTTTCAACCAAATGTCATAATTCTATATTTGTGACAGCATAATTTGCTGTACTCTGTAAAATTCCTAGCACATTTTTGTACACTGAATAATTAATATTGTTTTAACATACCTCAGAGATTTTTGGTTTCTCCTTTGAAAACTTCCTTTGTTCTACATAGTCATTGTATTTGTGTACTTTTTTAAGATAGTGAACCATATTTGAGGCTCAGTAAGGGAATCACATTGGGGATCTCCCTCCTTGGGCTAACTAAGGCTGTGTTTCTGAGGCTTCTTCCTTTCTCTATGCTAAATTGCATCTTGTATGGTACCAGCCTCTTTAAACCCAGACTTAAAAGTTGTTAAAAGGTATTGAAGCCTCATAAAAGGTTGTTTATTGTTCCATTTAAATGATCTTTTGGAGAGTGTAAAGATAATATAGAGGAAAATGTATGGACTAATGACAGGAGGAGTTGAGGTGGATGGAAAAACAGCTTCCCCTCTGCATGCACATGCACTCAGATATGTTCAAATTCTGCAAAGTGATTATCAAATGGTTGTGAGGAGTTACTTGATAGGCTTAACTTTTTCTAGTTGAGGTGGAACAGGGATTAGTCAGTCCGGATAATAAAGCAGTCATTGCAAAAATAGAAAGGTGGAAATATTCAGATAATATTGATCAGTTTACTTCCTTTTTTTGGTGGACGTGGGTAATATAGCTGCCATGAGGTTAGTTCTTATCACTGAAGTCAAATGTTTGGGTCAAGTTTTCTGTTTTATAAAGCATGTACATATATTTGATATTTTCTTTTTGTAAAAATATTTTTAAATGAACATGTCTTCTAAAATGCACACTTGATCCTTGCCTGCCAACATTCAGTTACGTTTAGTGATTAAATTAAATTACATTTAGTGCTTTTTTCTGTTCAAGCCGGGCCCTCACTTAAACTTACCTCACTTACACTATTTTTATGCATGGGCTACATGCATAATAAAAATGAGAATCTTATTGCAAAAGGGAATCTGTATAAATAACTTAGATATCGGTGTAACCTTTTATAATTATAGTCTCAAATTACATGATAGGTAGTAGTGTAGTTTATAGGTCAAGTGCACAGGACATACTGATATTTGTGCATTTAAAATGGAAGAGAAAATAGAAATATGTTAAAAATCCATTTTAGCTGATTGTGGAGTTAACATTTATACTTTACTTTCCTATTTAGATTACTAATATTGGGAAACTGAAGGATTTTCTTCTGCAACATAGAAAGGATTACATTAATGCTTACAGGTAAGTGTGTATTGTGTTTAAATAGTCTCTATGTTTTAAAACTTGATTTTCAAATTTAAAAAATGAGTCCATTAAAATTCTGTGAACACACTGACATGATTTAAAACAAAATATACAGTTGGCTGACCAGTTTCATACCTGATCATACATCATTCAGGATAAGCAAGATCTGTTGTCTACTACTAAGACTATGTCTGCATAGCAGCTGGGAGATATACAGGCACTAGCTGCTCAAGCTAGTGCACTAAAAAGAGCAGTGTGACCATGATAGTAGAAGTAGCAACTCAGGCTAGCTACCTAAGTATAACATTGCCTACGATCCTAGGTACCTTCTCAGTCGGCTAATTCGAGCCACTGCCCATGTCTTCCCAGCCACATTGCTATTTTATAACACTAGTTCATGCAGAGCTAGCATGTGTACCTCGACTCGAGCTGGGTATTACAGCTCCCAGTTGTGCTGTGGATATGCCTTAAATGGTCAGTGGAAAGCCTGAGCAGATAGATGGTGAATGGCAAGTGAATTCCAGAGCTGAGGAACCTCATTGAGAACACCATATTGGAGTACCACTAGCTCTGAATTTCTTTACTTTCTTACATCAAAATTTGGAGGAGTTAATTCTGGGTACTTGAACTGATGGGGAGAATATATTTGTTTTTTGTGACAGTAAAAGCATCTTCACTTAAGTCAGTGTAGGAAACAATTGACATTCGTGAATTTATTTGCTGCCTGAGCACCCAAGAAGCAGGTGTCTTATCTGTTTCAATCCTCTGTCCGTTTACAAAATTGGAGCTGGTAGGAAAAGCTAAGGAAAAGCACACTTGGGCTATGTCTACACTTTGAGATAGAGGTGTGATTCCCAGCTGGCATAGTCACACTAGAGCTAGCACAGGTTCAGGTGGTTTTGTACTTGGCATTGCTAAGTTGTGCTAGTGCTGACTGTGCTTCCACAGCTACACTACTATTTATGCTCGCACTAGCTCTTATCAAGCTAGCATAGGTATGTCAACATGAGCTGGGAATCAGACCTCTTACTTGTAATGTAGATATAGCCTTACATCTACCATCCCAACAAACTTATCACTTTCGATTTATTGGTAGATCACAATCTAAGGCCTGAGGTTTTAATATTGATGCAACCTGAATTTTGGAGTTCTCAATCCAAATAATCTGTAGGAAACATTTAAAAACAGTAAAATGTAATCTTTAGGGGCACTTTTTAATACCTGTCAACCTCAATAAGTGTACTGATATATATTTACACACTGTGAACAACATTCCACTCCATGGAAAACTGGTATGTAGAGTGTAGAGGAAAGGTCTCCAGTTTATCAACTCCACCACTGTGACCAGATGTTTGAAAGTTCAATTTAAAATACTTGATGATTAGTCATATTATTTAGTTTTTCTTTCTATCTATCTTTCTGTCATATAAAAATATGCCAATCCAGTGCCCTAGGCTCATGGCACACTCATTGTGAAGACTAGAAGCAATTTGAACTAATTACCTAAATTCTCCCAGAAGCCTCAAAACTAGGACTTATTTCACCTAGCTAATCATTCTTCTCTTCCTGCCTCCAGTGTACCAAAAAGTCAGAGAGAAAATGAACCTGGCAGCATAACCTGAAAATCAATACATTCAGTCTTTGACTAATTGACAAGGGAAATCTATTCAAGTGTGGAATACCCCAGATGGAAATTACTATGCCTCCAACCTACTCACATTTTAAGATGATGAACTATGCTGTGGTATCATATGGGGAAAAAGGTGGCCTCTGAGATTACCAGAGCCATGCCAACAGCTTAAATTTTACCTAAAAGTGAATTGGAAGCCCACACAGATCATAGAACACCTCTTTAACAAATGGCCCATCAAATTTTGCACCAGGTGACATTTCCAAACTGTCTTAGAGTGTAGCTCTGTGTAAAGGATCATGCTAGAATTCATTCTTGAGATGACAAAAGCATATGTGGCAATGCCCATATCTAAAAAAGAAGCATACTGGTCAAGCATAAATAATAAAAACTACTCATGGCTTCTGCTGGCATATAAACTTCCAGCATCCAACTGGAGAGCCATCAGGATTCCCCAGCTGGGAACTTGAGTAAAAGAATGTGGACAGACTTCCCCAGCTGAGGGCATTGATACCACTCTAGTTTCTTATGGTGTTTTTTTCCAGCCTATCAGCATAACTGTAGTTTTGAGTTGCAGCCGGCCCTATCCACTTCCCGATTCTGGCAGGACACTGGGTAAGCTAATCAGTTGCACCAGCCAAGCCAGATGAAATACAAATGTAGAACTGAATGTCAGCTGAATATTGAAGACCTTGAGTCCCTGATCATCTCTCTACCTTCCCCCCAAGGGCCTCACAGATGCATGGAAGCGATGACAAGATAGAACGCCTCCCATTAGAGAATGCTAGAAGTAGATGAGCAATCATCCAGTGTTACCCTTTGGTTTCTCTTGGTAACAGATGAACAGAGCCACTCAATAATGACTCCTTCCAAGCCTGTGAGGATCTGTGGCTGTGTCAGCAATGCCATTTGATCTTATGGTGAATTGCCAAATGACTGAGTGCACTTTTTCCCCACAGATACTGGTAACAAATGTTCTGTGTGCCAAAAAAGGACACTAAGCGTTTGATTTTCGGAAGTGCTGAGCATCCACAACTGTATTCAAACCAACAGGAGCTGAGAGTGCTCTGGACTTCTGAAAATCAAGCCCATCTGTACATATTGACATACACCAAAGCCAGACAAAGAGTAACTATATCTCCAAAACAACAAACAAAACCAGTATAACGATACTTGGTATAATAAACTCTTGTTTTTGTAATGTTGGTTGGAATAGTTAATGAGTAACACAAGGCAGTGCTGTAAATTTAATACAAAAAGGCTGTCTTATTTTGTTAAAGTCTCACAATATGAATGGATACAGTAACGGAATATCAGTAACTGCATTGGGGGGAGGAAAAACTGTCATAATAATTTGGTGTATATTGACTCTTAAATTATTTGAATATTTTGGCTGCACTAACCTTTCGTACTGTATTTGGTTTACCTGTCTTGAAAGGGAGATTAAAAGTGAAGTGATGGATGGAGTGAAAAGTAGTCTAGTTTCACTTCGGATTTTAAAAATATTGCCGTATGCTTTTTGGAAATGCTCTTTTGTAATCTCTTACAGCAGTAATCCTCAATGTTTCTCCACAGATGTTAGCAGCAATAGAGCCTGTATTTAAAGCAGAAACCTAAAATATACAGTATTGTCAAATGTTTAAAGTAGGTTGCTAAATTGCCATGAGCTCATTATGTTCATGAAAAATAATTTCCAATAGATCTGTTTCCCATGAATACATGTCAAGGCGTAGAATAATCTGCTCTCATGACGTAAATGATAATATATCTCAGTGAAAGCATATAAAATTGTAAAAGATCTGGTGTTCTGTAACCAAAAAATCCATCTGCTTTCCTTCCTAATTTATTGGTTTTGCTTCTCCTAACAGTCATATTCTTTTAGTAACGTCTCTATGGGTGCTTCACTTCAGGTGCATATGCTCTTCTGGAGCTCTTCATTAGAGAGTTTTCCTCCAGCAGTGCCCGTTTGGCATGCACTGATGCCAGACACCGAGTCTATGTAAGAATGCGCAAGCAAACTGCCTTCAATTCCTTCTCAAGCTCCTCAGCCTGAGATAGAGCCCTAGCATGCCCACCTTGAGTGAGCCTCAGCTATTTTGTATATTTGTTGCTTGTTAAGTTTTGATAGCATACTAAGTTTTTAGTAGTACTTATAGTCGGTTAATAAGTGTTAGTAGCGAGAGGATAATTTTTGTTTTTTGTTTTTTTCCTTCTTTTTTCTTTGGGAAGTCATATTGTTCTGGCATGGCATGCCTGGCTTGCCAGGCTTTAAACACTCTCTCTCCTGTTGAGAGGTTATACCCGTAAGCGATGGCCACTCTGAGCATATCTGTTGTTTGGGGGAGTCCCATGTCTCCCAGAACTGCAATGTCTACCTAACTTTCAAGCTGAGGGCAAGGAAGAACAGGGAAATAAGTTCAAATTGTTAATGATGGAACGCTCACTTTGTCCAGCATCTGAATCAGGTCTACACACACACACACGCACACACCCCTTCCCGCCCTCAGCCTCATGTACATCTATCTATGGGCAGATCCAGTGCCCCTTATGCTTTGATGCAGGCTTCCTTTAGGAAAGGTGGAGGCTTCTGAGAGGGTTCCCAAAAAAACGAGTACAGACTTTCATCTGAAGGAGACTGCTCTGAAAAAGCCCAAGTCTCCTGCGACATATATGGTCTCTGAAGCCTCAGCCTCTCTGCTTGGTACCGTTGAGTCAGTGGACTTCTTCTCCAGTACCAGCAGAACTGGAGAGCCCCAGAGCTCAAGGGCTTCAGTACCCTCTACCAGGGACAAGGAGAGCAAGCATAAGCGCTGCTGTCAGGCTCAGTCCTGTCATCGGCACCTATCCATACAGCACTCGGTACCGAGCAAGCGATGGCACCGGACTCCATCGGCACCTACATCAATATGCCTGCCATCGAAGGTATCATCAGCTTCAGCTACTGCTTTCTCAGCTACCACATTGGTACCGGTTCCCTACTTGATACTACAAGAGTTTGGATACGCGAGGGACCTGTTCATAACAAGTGAGTTTGAATCCCCACACTTCATGGGTACTGAGCATCTTTTGGTAGTGAGACCTTGGTCTCCAGACTGCTACCATCCCCGGGTACCGCAGGACTCTCCACCCTTTTCTATGGGGACTCCTCCACTGGATGATGTTAAAGATGATGAATGGGACTTCCAGTCGGTCTCCTCTCTTTCAGTCCAGGGCTCCCCAGTATATCCTGTCATGAACTGTCTTTGACAGTCACAAAGAAGATCATGACTGTCATTAAGAGCGATAGAACCAACACTGCATATCACCCCTACTTCCAGTATGGACTCCCAGAATGCCCATACACTAAGGGGACTGCTGCAATGGCCAGACTAGGATCCCTAGGCTGCTTACCGACAGCAGTTCTCCGGACCAGTGGGTCTCAACCTTTCCAGGCTACTTTACCCCTTTCAGGAGTCTGATATGTGTACCCCCAAGTTTCACCTCGCTTAAAAACTACTTGCTTACAAAATCAGACACAAAAATACAGAAGTATCACAGCACATTACTACTGAAAAATTGCCTACTTTCTCATTTTTACCATATATGTATAAGATAAATCAATTAGAATATAAATATTATATTTACATTTCAGTGTATAGTAGGTAGAGCAGTATAAACAAGTAATTGTATGAAATTTTAGTTTGTACTGACTTTTTGCTAGTGCTTTTTATGTAGCCTGTTGTAGAACTAGGCAAATATATAAATGAGTTGATATACACCTGGGAAGTCTTCTGCATATCCCTGATTGAAAACCACTACTCCAGACAACTGGTACCATGTCAAACAGAGACTAATGTTGTTCAATCCTCTCCTCTCCAACCAGTCTCCTCACAGGAAGAGACATTTGAAGAGCAGGAGGCCAGGGCACATAAAGAGGCCACCCCTCGAAAAACCATCTCATACTCTCCTCACCCAACCAGACGAAATGGTTATGCTTCCACCACCTTCCATGTCTGACGATTTTCAGCAATTTCAAGACCTCATAAAGAGGGTAGCTGATACTCTTCAAATTTCCAGTTGAAGAAGTCAGGGATTCACAATATAGGCTGTTGGATGTCCTACCGTCAGCAACATCGTCCAGGGTGATGTTACCCATCAACAAGGCGCTCTTGGATCCAGCTAAGACTGTGGCAAACATCTGCTACTATTCTACCAGTGTGTAAAAGGGTGGACAAAAAGTATTACATTCCCTCTAAGGACTCTGAATTCCCACCCTCCACCTAACTCCCTAGTAGTCCATTCAGTAAATGAGCGGGGCAGGCAACACTTCTCCAGGTCTACTCCATTTAACAAAAACCAAAAGAGCCTGGATCTATTTGGATGGAAGTCGTATTCATCAGCAGCCCTGCAGTGAAGTATTGCAAACTATCAGGCAATCATGGTCAAATAGTTTCACAAACTATAAATAGATGGCCTTTATTGAACAACTGCCACAAAAACATAGGGAGCAATTCTAGTCTGTTATTTCAGAGGGCCAGTTGTTAGCCAAGACCACCCTTCAAGCATCCTTAGATTCTGTGGATGCTGCCACCAGCTCCATCTGCATGAGCTTCAGTACCTAAGTTTTCAGAGCTCTGTGCTTTAATTCATGCTGTCAGATCTAATGAGGCTCCAGGTACTGCAGTATTGTCTTCAGTTCTGGGCTCAGTTCTGAAGCTCCCTCCTCCTCCTGCGGAAACAGCTTGGAAGTCACCTGAAGTGGAGCACCCAAAGAGGCACTGCTCAAAGAAGAAGATTGGTTACTTACATTGTTTAGTAACTGCAGATCTTCCAGATGTCTCCCTGTGGGTGTTCCACTACCTCCCCTTTGGACTGTTCTCTGTAGATATGTTCGGGTGGAGAAGTAACTGAAAGCAGTATAATCAAGGGCTTGAGAGGCGCATGTGCACCTAAAGTGGAGCACCCATAGGGGGACACACCTCAAAGAACTGCAGTTACCATACAAGGTGAGTAGGAGTATCTGTTTGTATCTTTTGCCCCCGCTCTTTAGTATTTCATAGCTTCAGGTTCTCCACAGATATTTTAAAAATATGTTTTTGTGCAATTGTTTATTGTTTCTTTAGGACTGAGGTATGCTGCGGGGAGAGTGTGGTGAAGCTTCTGTTGTCCATGATGTATTTATCTATGGATAAAGAGAGGATCTTAGTCTCTAGGGCTATCTGTCTAGCACTCTTAATGAATATTTCATTGACCACCTTAAGATGTTTTCTTTAATTACTTTAACTATTCAAATTATGTGAATTTTAAAAATCAAATTTATTTTTCACTAATTATGCTGGGATTTTTGTTTGGCTAGTGAAATTTGACTGGTCTGTCAGTCTCAATATTTTTTTCTCATGTTCTAGCACAAAAGTTCGGTGTAATGCAGTGCGATTGACTTTAAAAATACTGTTTTCATTAGCACTAAAGTAATTAAATGTATTGGATTTTGTAAAACTTATTTAAAAAATACCTTTAGACCATAGCTACTTAACTATCCCCTTTAGATATTTTTCTTCTAATTTAAATCTTCATTAAGGAGTACAAGCTCCATTTATACATTAAAGTCAAATACAAGGAGAAGGTGGGTGAGGTAATATATTTTATTGGACCAACTTCAGTTGGTGAAAGACACAAGCTTTTGAACCACACACAACTTTTCTTCAGGTCTGGAAAAGGTACTCTGAGCATCACAGCAACATGCAAGGTGGAACAGATTGTTTTGCAGAACTCTTGTGCAGACTTACCTCCACTGCTACAATGATCAAAACCTCCTACAACACACCTTTCAAGATTCATGGGTTTTATACATACCTATCACAACATATCGTGCCCTAGTAATAACTGTGTGGGTGAAACCAAACAATTACTACATTCTCGAATGAACTCACACAGGAAAATGATAAAAGACAAAAACACCCTATTGCCTATGGGTAAGTCTACATTTATGTCATGGAAGTCACAGAATCTGAGACTTCCAGAGACCTCCGTGACATTCTCTGCTTCAGCCTCAGGGGCGGTGGGACTCTGGAGCTGGCAGCCAGCGGGGCCCTGGCAGGGCTCCAGGGACAGGGGACAGACTCCTGAGGCGGCCTTCCCCAGGGTTCCAGTGACAGGTGACAGCCTCTCCCAGCCACCATGGGCAGAGGAGGGGTCCCCTGTAGCTTCTAGCTGCCACAAGCAGAGGGGGAACTCCACAGGTCCGATCCACAACGGTGGCAGGGGAAACCATGGAGCTGCAGCAGCAAAAGTCACAGACAGGTCATGGCTTCCATGAATTTTTGTTTATTTGCTGTGATCTGTCCGTGACTTTTACTAAAAATAACCATGACAAAATCATAGCCTTACTTACAGATGAATACTTTTCACAAAGTGGTAACCTCATCCTGAAAGGAAACCTGCACAACGCTTTCAGAAGACAAGCCTGGGAGCTTAGATCCATTACTCTGCCAGACACTAAAAATCATGAACTAACCAGAGACACTGGATTTATGGCTTATTACAACAATCTGTAACCCACTAACCCCCTCTTTTTGTCCTATGCCTGCCTGCAGAGGAGTTAACATGTCACTCTACCTTGAATGGTCCCTTACAATGTGTGCTAACTGCTTATGCTGAACAATCTGTTTCACCTTGCATTTTGCTGTGATGCTGGAAGAACCTTTTTCAGACCTGAAGAAGAGCTCTGTGTGGCTCGAAAGCTTGACTCTCTCACCAGTAGAAGTTGGTCCAGTAAAAGATATTACATCTACCTTGTTTCTCTAATATCTTGGGACCAACATGACTGCAAATACACTGAAAACAGCAGTCGCTAGGCAAATAGATATACCTGTTGACCCAGTATTTTCACTGTAAAGATGAGAGAAGAAACAGTTTATCAGTAACCTCCAGACAGAGAGCGTTCCGTTTGATCACCTCTTCTTGTAAGTCTTATGCTTTGTCTACACTTATAAGTGAAAGATAAATCTTTTGTCGTTCAGAAGTGTTAAAAAAACACCCTGCCGAAAGACAAAAGTTTTGTCGACGACAAGCGCTGATGTGAACAGCGTTTTGTTGGCAGGAACCTTGCTGACAACACTAACGCCGCTTATTGGGGGTGGAAGTTTTTTGTTGGCTGGAGAGCTCTCGCCAGCTGACAAACAGCGGCTACACTGCACACCTTTTAGCGGCATGGCTGTAGCGGCACAGCCGTGTCACTAAAGCTGCATAGTGTAGATATAACCTTAGTTGTCACTCAGCTTTCCTTTTGATCTTTGTTTTTTAAACTACAGCCACCCTCTGGCTTTACCTTTGTGGCACTGTGCCCCATATTCTTCATATTCATATCATATTGTTATGATATGAATATGGTATAACTAAGAGGTATCATTGGAAAGGTTATAATTTTCTGAATATGATTATCCTATTTGTATGCATGCATCATTTCTGTATCTGTAGTTAGGAATATTGACTATGTAACAAATACAAGTGGGTTTACACCTGGGGAACACCCACTAGACCGAATGCAATGAATAGGCCATTAGGGAGAACAACAAGACTTAAAAGATGCTAATCTCCCAACTTCCTGAGAAGCTTCCTGGGATGCTGCTTTGACACAGCAGGGTCATCTGATTATGTCACCTGGTACTGAACTCTATCTTGAACTACTAGTATTTTTCCACTAATACAGGGTAGGGATCAAACTGGGAAACAAAGGATTCCCACTATATGTAAATCCTATAAGGCAGGGAAGTGAGTTAATCAAGATTTCATTCTTCACTGAATCCTCGCTCAGGATGATAGCTGGAAACATCTAAGAAACAAAGACAAAAGGGGTGAGGGAAACTGAGCCCAGGCTGGAAAAGGTGTTTGGCCTGTGAAAGGAATATCTGGAGTTTTAAGCTGCAAAAAAGAACAAAACAACATTTAGGGTGAGAAATTACTACTTGTAACCAGTTTCCTTAGTATATTAAGCTTAGTTTGCATGTTTGTTTTATTTGCTGGGTAATCTGCTTTGATCTGTTTGCTATCCTTATAATCACTTAAAGTCTATCTTTTGGAGTTAATAAACTTGTTTTTGTTTTCCCTAAACCAGTTTGTAAAATTCATAATGGGGGGGCAAAAAGCTGTGCATATCTTCCTCCATGTTGAGGGAGGAGGTGAATTTCAATTAGCTTACACGGTACAGTTTTCTGTGCAGTGCAAGACAATACAATTTTGAGTTTACATCTGTGTTCCCTGTAAGCTGTGCAGTTGGGCGTCCACCCAGGAGAGATTCAAGTGCCACACAGTTGATTAGCAGAGCCACGTGTTGTTCAGGTGCCCCTCTCCTCTGCTGCTTTGCAGCCATGTTGCTCCTGCAGCTGCTCCTGGGACTCTCCTGCTGGCTGTGCAGAGCAGGGGGAGGAGGGTGCTGTTGTCAGGGTGTCCCCCTCCCCCAGCCTCTGTACCCCATCTCCACAGCACAGGGTAGAGGAGACAGGGCTCAGGACTTGCAGCAGCTCTTAGGTCTGAACAAGCCTTTGGGTGAGTAAGTGCCTTAAGAAGAGAGTGCATGGTCTCTCAGAGACTTCCCCAGAAGCCATCATGCACAATCTGTGTGTGTGTGTGTGTGTGTGTGTCTCTCTCTCTCTCTCTTTCTCACCCCCCCCCCATGTACCCCATTTCTGAAGAGTGTGAGGGGGGGCATAGTTCAGGAGGAGAGCTTTCAGTTAGTTTTTTGACTGGTCTATGCATTTCATAATTTTTATTTCTCTCTTATACTTAAATTTAATTCTTTGAGTAGTGAGTTCTAAAATGCCTAACTTGTCCTGGCTGGAGTAATTATTCCTATTGGTAACTTTTTAAAAATATATATTATGTTTAGGGTTTTTTACTGTTGGTGCATATCCGCACATTACTTTGTGAATAAACAAAATTTATTCCGCACATGGGTGGAAAAAATTAGAGGGAACATTGGTTTACTCTCCAAAGGGGATATACACTTGAGTGCTGGGCAGTTCCTTAGCTGACAGAGTCCTGAGGCAGAGCTGATTTCAGTGTCTTTGTCTTTCTGCAGCTGAGTGTGTCCCTACCTGTTTGTGTGCTTGAAGAGGCTTGAGGGTCGGGCCCAGCAGGACAGGGTGAGGGAGCCCTGACTGATGGAACAGGCTGGCTCAGTGGTACCCCGGTATATCAGGTGGAACCCTAGAGCAGGGGAGTAACCCATCACAATCCTCCTTTTGGGAGAGTAAAATTTGGCGGTTAGTTATAGCGTTAAATAAATTAGCTAATATTTGACAGGTGCTATCAAGCTGTTTTGAAGTATTGTTTAATATTAGTATTTTAAGTGCTTGTTAATATCTGGTTTGTTGTTGTTTCAAGGATTTGCTCATTAATAATTTGTTTCCTGGTTGGATATTCAGTTTCTGACTAATGTTCAGAGAACATGTTCTGTTAGATGTAGTTACTTGTGGCATTGCATATATTTTAGTGGAAGTGAAAAAATGAACACCAGACTTTCCTAAAGCAGAGTTTACTCAAATTGTAAACACATTTATTTTTAAAGCTTATTGATAGTTACAAAGGGTGTTTACACCTATGATCAATACAGATAATATCAGAAGGTTAAATATTGATTCCTGGCTCATGTCAAAAAACCACATTGTTAAACTGACTTTTATAGATTCTTTCCTGTACACTGGAATTCAATTAATTTGCCTTTATAATATATGTCACTGGTGAGCAATACTAAAAAATCTTTCCCTGACTTCATACAGACTTTAGGGCTGCATCTCCTCTCACACCAGGCTTAAGCTATGTGATTCCATTGACTACAATGGAGCTATGGCATAAGTGAGATGAGAAATCTGTCCTTTCATGATTTAGCCTTGTAGAAATTGGTACATAGCTATTCCTTTGGGCCCTATCCAGCCCCCAACTGCTTTCATGGTTGCAGAGCTGCTGGGAGTTAGGGTGACCAGATGTTCCGATTTTATAGGGACAGGCCCTACATTCAGGGCTTTGTATTACATAGGTGGCCATTACCCTCCACTGTGACATGATTTTTCACACTTGCAATCTGGTCACCCTAGCTGGGGGATTCTTGGGCTTTGAATACGCTCCATATTCTGTAGGGTTGTGCTATATCTTTTGATGCTTCTGCAGATGTCTAGATAGTGGAGACCCAACAGAGCTTTTTTTCCCATCTTTGCTTGGCAAGTGGTCATTTCTCTCAGATGCAGACCCCGTCCTGGTTTCCATGCCTTTGTCGCCTCCAGTGGATTACTGCTATGCACTTTGGCCATCTCTCCTTCCCTCCCTTCGTCTCACAATTTGTCCTGCATCCATCACTTTACCTTTCTACCTATATGGCTCTTATCATCATGGTATCAGGTTCTTGTAAATCACTCAGACTAGTGCAGAATGAGGTTGCTTGCTTGTTTAAATTAGTGTTTTGTGCATCAAGCATACACACTTGTGCTCTAGATACCGTACTGGCTTCCAATTGTTCTTCAAGGTGTTTTGTTTTCAGTTATGCAGCCCTTTGTGGTTTAGGTCCTGGATATTTTAGAGACCAACTCTCTCTCTCTCTCTCTCTCTCTCTCTCAATGATTGAAAGAGACATTTGAGATTAAATGAGTGCTTGAGCTCGTAATTCTAGATTTGGGCTATGGAGCAGGTCATACTCAGTGAAAAATCTACAACTCTGGAATTTATTTCCTTCTTTGGATTGATAGAGCACCATTCCTTTGCAGCAGGTAGGCAAGTTTATATAGTTAGTCAGGATTTTTAAAGGTGTGTGTTGAGTGAGGAGGATATTATTTCGGTGTTCGTGTGGGCTTGGCAGTGCTTAATGTTACCTCATTATGAATTATACTGATTCTTAGATATTTGTACATCTAAGATAGCCTGGGTATACAGACAAGCAGTATAAATTGGAAAAAATAAAATAAGCTTTGTTCTGTTAGCTAATGATCTGGTTTTTTATTTTTTATTTACCAGAGACTTATCTCATTTGTTGCAGTAACATCTATGCACCTAACAGTGTTTGAAAACAAACAGCAAATCAGTTAACTATTTGTGAACTCAATAAAGCATGCTCCCTTTATACAGCTGAGAGCACTCAGGTGATGTTAACCAGTATTGGAAGAAAATAAAATAGTTAATTTAGAGACTGAAAATAAAGTCTTTCTCTGGCTCCTGCACATTGCCATACATTTTTTTGGTGCTGATTAAATCACATTACCATGGAAAGAGAATAAGTTTGCTGTACTCATGTACTTAAAGTTGCAGGTCATCTGGGTCTACTTCAAAAATATATACCTCTCCCTTTAGGAGCAGAATATACTCTATTTACTTTCATTAGAAAGATTTATTTTCACATTTGTTTTCCACTAAGGTTATGGATTCTATTTTATATTACTATATTTTAAAAATCTAACTTATTAGTGGCATCATTCCAAAATGTTTCTACAATATTTTGAGATACTGAAAGAGAAGTCTGTATGGTTGACTGAAGATTTTTAAGCAGTGTTTTTCCTCCAAATCCTTTAAGAAAATCCCTACTCAAATGATATAGCAGATCATAGAAATAACATATCTTAAAAGCTAGCAACTGGCTCTTTGTGAAGACCATGATGATGTATCACTTTACTAGAGCCTTGCCATTGGATAGATGGGTTGACATGGTGGTTTACAATTGCTTTGCCAGTACAAGTACAGTCATTTTAGTAGCATTGTCTGCCCTGACCCTTTTGTCAAACCTGGAGGGGTATCTACCTCACTGAGGCCAGGTTGCAATGCTTATGTGAAATTTACTGCTTATGCTCAAGTGCTGTGTAGTGTGGAGTACTAGTGCTTTTCACGAGCTAAGAGTTCTTTGGTGGTGGTGATGTGTGTTCTCTGGGGAATCAGAATGTCTGCTCACTATCAGGGGTCTGGCTAGGCACACTGCTGGTTATCTCCTCCGCCTGTTTAATGGGAAATTGCCATCCGTTGATCCTCTAATTCTCTCTACAAATATACATACTAGATCTTGACACACTACTTCCCTACCCTCTACCTAGCATTATGAACAGATTGGGACATGTGACAGGAAGAGACAATCACATGTGGACTATTGAGCTGTGCAATTTAGCAACCCAGTTCAGTGGCTTTGTAGCAGAACCGAGAGTGGCTTGAGCAGGCTTTTTAGAAACACTGGTATCAGATACTATATAGAGAGGAAATTTGTTGAATAGGAAAGATACTTGTTTTACTGAATCAATCTGGTTTTCCAGCTTTCCAGCAACAGAACTCTAATGCATGCTACCAATAGAACAAATTGATCTTTTGTTGTAAATTAGAAAAATTTGCCACATAACTTGTCTTCATATTTCAAGGCTACTACAGTCATCCTCTGTGTGCCACCGAATGACAAGGATTTAACTGTATTTAAACAGCTTGAGGAAGCAGACAGTTTCTTCACTTGTATTTCTGAAGTCTATTTAAAAGAAAATTAGTGTCTGATTACTATAATCTCTATTCTCTTCTACTCTGTATTTTTATAAAAGTGCCCAGATACCATGGAAGTGTTCAAATACCACAGTGATGGGCATAGTATAAGAATCTAGAGATGTAGACGCTATAGCTTCTGTAGTGGAGCACCCAATACAGTATGAATACTGCTTGGATTATAGTGTACCAAAACACAATACTGCTGGGCATGCTTAGGGAGGAGGTCCATCACGAAGCTACTTACAGCTCCCTAATTTTCTGCCTGGACCCAAGTGCAGGTTAGAAAAACCTGAGGTTTCAGCTTAGAGTCTTGCAGCCCAACCCAAACCTGACTACATGTGTCCGGTTTGAGTTGAGTAGAGTCTGAAAACAATCTGATGTTCTTGGGCTCAGGTTGGGTTGGATAGTCTCTGATAATCAACTCCGGCCTGTGGGGTTGGTACAGTGGCAGCTGTGTGCCCCGCTCCTGCCAGCCACTGCTGCTTCACTTTGCTGTGTGTGCTGCAGAGTGAGTGTGCCACTGAGTCACAATGTGTCTTGCTCTGCAGCACACACAGCATAGCAAGGCAGTGTCAGAAGGCAGGAGTGGGATACACAGCCACTGCTGCGCTGACCCCATGGGCAGGAGGTGGCTGTGAAGGTGGATCGTAGGCCTGGGCTTGGGGAGTGTGGAGTCCCCACCAGACCAAGTCACAAGGATGATATGGCAGTGTTGACACAGGTATGGCAGTGTTGACACAGGTTCATGTTGGGTCTGAAAATGACTCAACACTCAGGCTCATGTAAGGTTTGGGCTAATCAGGTTGTGGTCAGGCAGACCTCTGCTCCCTCTGACAATATTCCTGTAGTGACCATTCACTAGTTGCGGATAGCTAGAGGGCATTGTGGTATGCCCCATCCCCAATTACCTGGATATGGAGCATAGCGCAGTGTTTGGTCTACGTGGAGGCTGGTATAAAAGCTGGCTTTACTGGTGCTCTACCTGTGGGGATTCGCCCGTGCCAGGTTAACCCTAGTCAGAGGAACACTGCCTGAACTATGGAGAGGGAGTGGAGCAAAGCAGAGGATCTGTCCCAATATGTTTAACGGCATTCATTTTATTATACTGTGGGTGAGGAATTTATATGCACACTCCAAATCTCTAAAAAGAAAATATTTATAACCCATACTTTGCAGCACAGTTGCATTGTCTCTTTCAGGTATTGACAAAACACTTTGATATAACACTTTCAAATAATGGAAATATAATTTCAAATAATTACTGCTATTTTCTTTTATATAATCACTCATGATCTGTCTCTAAATAATTTATATTTGAGCTATATAACTTTAATCTGGCTGTGGAATGGCATTTCTACTGTTTTTCTGAAATGAGACAATTTCTGAGCATTAATCCTCCAAATCTTATTTTTAAAGTGCAAATTAGGAAGACTAGAATTCCTACTGGGATTTGTCACAGATTTATGAAACCTCTCAGTTCTTAAAAAAACAAACAAACAAAAAAAAAAACAAATAAAACACAAACCCGCAAATAAAATGGCTAACTATGTAAATGGAAGAAGCATAAGTGGCTGCACCTATGAGTTACAATTTTCCCCATTTCTTCCCCTAATTGGATTAGCTGGTTTATCTTTTAAAGAAACTGAAATAATTTCATAGTACTTTGCATTTAGAATTGCTCTCATTGGCAACTGTGACCTCCTCAACGATGCACTTGGTATACCACATAGCTGGGAATAATAAGAAGCAGAACAGAATAAAATACAGATTATCAACTATCTCATTTTTTATTTTTATATACTATACATAAATATAATTATATGTGCATCCATATAATATACATGTTCTTAACAAATGGGAGAGTTGGGTCACACATAAAGGATCTCACTAATTACAATTGGGGGAAAAGTTTCCATTTATAGTTTTAAAGTGGGTTGTAATGTGCTGTGGTGGATATATAGTCAGGAGGAATGAGATAAATATGAATTAAATCACTACAGTAAAAGTTTTATCCCCTTCTCATGTACAGAGCAACTATGGAATCCCTAAAAAGTGGATACTGTCAGACTATAGATATTCTCTCCTTGTATATTATCTTACTGGGTATCTAGTGTGTTATATGTGTTACTGATATAATATGCTGAATTAAAAAACTAAAGCTATAATGTGGGCACTTAAATGCATTGGACCTGTTTTGCCTTTGAATGGAGAGGTCTGCTTAAAACTCCCTGGTGGTATTTGACCCTTTGTATGTTTGCTTCCATTTTAGTTTATCTCTGAACTACAAGACTAATTGTAAAACGTTATTAGAAACTATTAACTGCATAATATATCATTTATAAATAAAGAGGCAAGCAGTAGTAGATGTTTTCAGGTATCTGATAAGCCTATATCATGTTAAATATATTCTTTTCCATACATCTTCTTTATGTGCTGTCCTTTGAAGTCAGAGATTTTGTATTAGTCAAGCAATGTCCATTATAAAGGGGAAGTTCAGAGTATGAAATGACAAACACATGAATTTCAGGGAACTCATAATCTCCACATTTTTATAGTTCTTTCACTATTTGAGTTGTTCCTACACCCTATTCAGTAAGCTAGTGTGGGTCTTTGGAAACATGGATCTTTTACTTTCAGAACCAAAAACTGCCTAAAAAGAACAGGTACTGAGAAAAATAAATGTTCTTCAGTTGTAATGCCTTTTTTTTTTTCTTCTCAGTTTGGTAAAAGAGAACTTGTGGTGGACTTTCATCTAGGGGTTTGATGGTATGAAATAAATTTCTCCACAAATAATTCTTACAAATCCCCAAAAGCATGTTCTCAAATATTGATTATTTCATTGAATACTTATAGCCTTAGATTCTTCTTCGACTGATTGAACATGTCCATTCCATTGGAGGTGTGTGCATGCCTCTTTCACAGCTGCCAGATAACTTTTTCTCTCAGTGGTACCTGTCAGGATGGCTCAAGCGCTCTCTGTAGCCGTGCGCCACTACATAGCTTCAAGGAGTTCATGGTAACTCTGAAGTCACTTGGAATTTATACACTATAGAAAAAGAGGAAGCAGTTCCAGCCATAGCAGGCTTACAGATATCAGAGCTTGATACCTGAACCCCAAGACCTACAGAGAATAATGGGCAGGAATTACAGGAGGTATCTACCTCCCTTCTCCTCCTCCTCTGCAACAGAGGTTTCTCTTGAGCAGTGGCCCAGTCTAAACACACATTTTGACACATTTGTCAAGGGCAGTATACCAGTTCCTACAGGCCCATTTTTTCCTACCGATTATGTTTTGCAATATTCTCTCCCACTTCCTCTGTGCTTGGGCTTGTATCACATCTCTTCAGTGGGTCTTGACCTCTGTGGAGCTGGGATATTCTCTTCAATTTGGTTCTATCCCCCTTCCCACTTGCTTTCCCTGTCCCTCTTCAGGAGCCATTCTCTAGAGATTGTTCTTCAGCAGGAGGTCCAATTTCTCCTTTTTAGTGGGCTCCCTAGTGGAAGTTCCTCTGTTTCTCAGGGAGAAGGGTTTTATTCCTTCTATTTCCTTATTCACAAAGTAAAAGGCAGTCTCAGGCCTATTTTAGGTCTAAGGAAGTGAAACAAATACCTGAGGAAAATAAAGTTCTGCATGGTTACCCTACTTTCTATTATTCCTTCTCTGGAACAAGAGAACTGAGATGCTGCTCTCAACTTAAAGAACAGTCCAGACTACTGGAAGTTTCTCAGTTTCATAGTGAATGGAAGCCACTACCAATTTGCAGTACTTTTGTTTGGCCTATAAGCAGCCCCTCACAGAGTACATGATGATGGTGGTAGCTGCATATCTTCGGAGGCTGGGGATCCATGTGTTCTCCTGCCTGGATGAAAGGCTAGTGAGAGGCCTGTCCAAGATTCAAGTACTGTCCTCTGTGACCATCATCTAGTCCAGGGGTTGGCAACCTGTGGCACGCAGGCTGATTTTTAGTGGCACGCTGCTGCCAGCCGAGGTCCCGGCCACCGGCCCTGCTCAGCCTGCTGCCAGCCTGGATGAATGGAACCCGGCTGGCAGCAGGCTGAGCGGGGCCGGTGGCCGGGACCCTGGCTGAGTGGGGCTGGCGGCCGGGACCCCAGACCAACAACGGGATGAGCATCTCATCCCACTGTCGATCTGGGGTTCTGTCTGCTGCCTGCGCTGCTGGTCTGGCATGCAAAACCTTTCCCTGGAACACGAAACCTTAAATTAATGAAGAGGTGGCACACCACTTCTCAAAGGTTGCCAACCCCGATCTAGTCCACTTGCAATGCTTTGGGGTTATTATTCAGTCCAGACAAATCAATGCTGAAACCTGTGCAAAGAATAGAATTTCTACTTCACACAAGGTTCCGGTTGCTCCAATGCTTGATCATGGAACGGAAGCCACATCCTGTTACCACAATGCACACTTGCCTCAAACTCCTGGGGCACATAGCAGCTTGTACCTATATAGTACAGCATGCCAGTCCACACCTCAGGAGGCTTCAGCAATGGCTAGCATCAGTGTATGCTCCCAGCTGATGTTGTCTACAGAGTAGTTGACATACCAGAGGTAACTTTGTCCTCTCTGGACTGGTGGACAGACCCTTGGAAAGCTTGTTTGGGAGTTCCCTTCATTTTCCTGCAGCCAGTGCTTACACTGATCACAGATGCCCCATTCCTGGGTTGGGTGGCACACATGGGAACCCTGCAGTCTCAAGGGTTGCGGTCTTCGCAGGAGGACTCATATAAACATCAGGGAGCTATGTGCTGTTAGTCTAGGCTGTTCAGCCTTCTGTCCACATCTTGTGGGGAAAAATTTGCTAGTGTTAATAGACAACACAGCAACTACATTCTGTGTAAACAGACAGGGAGGGGCATGTTAGTTCAACTGTGCCAGGAGACAGTTCTGCTCTGGGAGTTCTGCATCATCAACTCCATTCATCTCAAAGCTACTTACCCTCTAGGAAAGCAGAACACAATGGCAGGTCCTCTGAGCAGGTCTTTCTCCACTCACCATGAATAATCACTACAGCTGGATGTGCCAAGTCCCTCTTCCAGGTGTGGGAGACTCCTAAGCAGACTTGTTTTGCAATGAAGGCCAATAGAAACTGCCATCAGTTCCGCTCTCAGGAGTAGTGTTGGGGTCATCACAGTGCAGGTTCATTGATGGATGCTTTCTTGCTACCATGGAAGAACTCTGTGCTTTATGCCTGTCCTCTGATACCATTACTTCCCGTAGTCTTGTTCAAGACCAAACAGGACGATGCTTACCTCATACTAAGAGCACCAGTGTTTCCCTGACAACACTTGTTCTCAACCCTACTAGTGTTGTCGGTGAGACCTCCTCTGTCTTTTCTGTTGGATCCAGACATAATTTTCAGGACCATGGCCATCTGCTCCACTGCAATCTGCAAGCTTAACAGCCTGGATGCTTCTTGGCTAACACCAGTAGAAAGGGCTTGATCAGAAGACGTTCAGGAAATGCTTCTGAAAGGCTTCAACTAGGTGTACTTACCTGGCCAAATGGAAATGTTTTTCTATCTGGTCGCAACAGAAATGTGTCTCTCTAGTGCAAGCTTCCATCAACCACATTTAGGGCTATCTGTTGCACCTAAAACATCAAGATCTGACAGTTCTGCTACAGTACCTTCAGCGGCAATTTCAGCTTTCCACCCTTCAGTGAGTAATAGATTGCTTTTTTGTAATCCCAGTATCAGATTTCTAAAAGAGTTAGACAGTTATACCTACAGGTACCAGAACTTGTTCTTCCAGGGGATCTCAACCTGGTGCTAGCAAAATTAATGTGATCACCCTTTGAACCTCTTGTGTCTTGCTCCCTACTCCACCTTTCTGATCGTGGCATTTGTGGTTGTGATAACCTCTGCAGGTTGAGAACCTTAGTCTCAGAACTTCCTTGTACAGTTTTCTACAAGGATAAAGTTTACCTCCATCCCACCCAAAATTCCTGACAAAGATAGTTTCCAATTTCCACATTAACCAGGCAAATTATTTGCCAGTTTTCTTCCCAAAGCCTCACATGCATAGAGTGAAGATAAACTTCATTCATTGGATGTTAAAAGAGCTTTAGCCTTCTACTTGGACCACACTGATATTGGCATCCTTTTGTGTGCGGGAGACTGTGCGAATTGCAGCCTATGATGTAGCTGGTTTGCAATGTCTCATGTGACTGAATAGTCCAGTCCGAGATTTGCATGTTTTTTGGAAATTGTTAAAATGTGTGTGTCTTGGCTGGGAGCTGCTTGCTTCGTACAGGCTCTTTTCTCTTCAAGCTGTAGGAGCCAGCTCCTGTCATGGACTTTGATGCCCTAATGGAAATGATTGCACCAGTTGTTATGATCGCTTGCCAAGATTTCCCATTGGTCAGGATCAATTCAAAATTCCTTCGTATCTCGCTTGGATGTGTCTTTATAGCGATGCTTGGGACGTCCTGTAGTTCTTGTTCCCTCTGATAGCTCCCTGTATAGCATGTCCTTGTGTATGTGTCTGTCTTCCAACTGCTCACCTGGGCTGGGTGGACCACACTATGTCCTTTGGATCCTCAGTGTAGTTATTTGTCATGATTGCAGACAGGATGAAAGACCAACTGGCTTCTCCTCAGTGGATTTCTTCCTGCATTCATTTGTGCTACCAGTTAACTAATATCATGTCACTTCCTAGAGCCTTTGCCAATTTGACAAAAGCTCAAGCAGCTTCAGCAGCTTTCCTTGTGCAAGTACTTATCTGAGACATTTGCAAAGTGACAACTTGGTTATCCGTTCGCACTTTTTTGCTGCTCATTATGCCATTCCAGCCAATAGGAATGGAGCCAATTTCAGACAGGTTGTTCTACAATCACTGTTCAGGTAGACTCTGAGCCCTCCTTCATGTTAATCTGCTTGTGATTCCATTACAGTGAAATGGACATGTGCAATCACTCGAAGAAGAAAAATTGTTTACCTACTGTGACATTCCAGGGTACAATCCAGCCAGTGAGGGGTTGTATCGCTGCCTGCCCTGCAGCCTGGGGTACCTCACAATGCTTTGCAGCTGTAGCTCCCAACTTGAGCCCCTCATAAACAGCTAAACAGAATGTAGGTAATTCCCTGAGTGTCTGGGTATAGCTGCATCCTGCCAACACACTCCAGTCACACTCTGATTTCCACCAGCCTTCGTTACTACTTGGAGGATGACCCCAACACACTCCCAGTGTTGAATTTTCCTTCAAAATGTGGGTTCTTCTTTGAGTGCTTGCTCATATCTATTCCAGTTAGGAGTGCGCAGGCTGCGTGCACGTTCGTCAGAGAATTTTACCCTAGCAACACTCGGTGGGCCGGCCGGGCGCCCCCTGGAGTGGTGCAGCCATGGCGCCCGATATATACCCCTGCCGGCCCATCCGCTCCTCGGTTCCTTCTTACCGCCTGTGTCGGTCGTTGGAACAGTGGAGCGCGGCTTAACTGATCTCCACCTCCCTAGCTCTTCACTCATTTTATATTTAGTTAGTTAGTTTTTCATAGTTCTCATTAGCCTTTTTGTATTGTTAGTCGTTATAGTATTAGTGTACATAGTTAGAGGATAGGAGGCTAGCCTCCTCTCCTCCCCCGGTACCGGAGGCCATGCCCAGTTCCCCGGGTTTCAAACCTTGCGCGGCCTGTCATCAGCCGATGCCCACAGGAGATCCGCACGACTCCTGTTTAAAGTGTCTGGGAGAATCCCACCTTGTGGATAAGTGCTGGATCTGCAAGGCGTTCAAGCCCCGGATGAAGAAAGAGTGGGACATTCGCCTCAAGCAACTGTTGATGGAGGCAGCGTTCACTCCTCCCTCTACGGCACCGACTCTGGCACCGGGGACGAGTGCTACCCCCGCACCGGAACGCATAGGCCTAGTGAAGACTCCTCGGCACCAGCCTTCACCGGCCCAATCCTCGGGCAGGCATCGGTCCCTCTCCCCGAGGTCCAAGAAGCACAAGGCTCCTGCGGCACCAGCGCCTACACCTGAGCGTACTTCTAAGGTGGACCGCCTGGCACTGTCAACTGCTGCGGCACCACTTGCCTCTGCACCTTCGATTCTGGTCTCTCAGGAGCTGTCGAGTCCGGTGCCGACCAGCTCCCTAGCGCACGTTGTGATAGAGCTCGTCGTACCCTCGACGCCGGAGACTTTCTCCATGGCTCGGGAATTAATTGCTCTAACGGAGCAGAAGCTGCCCCAACTCCCGGCTCCGCCGGTGCGGGCTGTTCAGTCACTGGGCAAGCCCGCCATGATGAGGCCATCTCCGCCGGACACGGTACAGCACCGCCGGTCCCGATCCAGGTCCTGCGGACGCTCTCGCTCCAGACACCGCTCCCGCTCTCGGCGCTGCTCGCAGTCCTGGTACCGTTCGCCATCCCGGTACCGGTCGTACTCGCGGCACCGGTCCAGATCCCGGTCCCCATCGCGGTACTCTTGGGACCGGTCCAATCCTGGCACCGCCATACCTCTCGCAACCGGTCGCAGCATGGTGATGGGAGGCACCGGTCGATCTCCCGGCACTGCACTGGTCGCAGGTCCCGGTCCCGGTCCCGGCACCGCTACGACTCTCGGTGCCGCTCACCGTGACTGCATAGACTGGAGTCCAATGGACGCAGAGACCTGGCCCACACGGCTTCAGCACCTCCGTGGCCCTCGCGTCACCCTTCAGTCTCCTCACATGCGGACAGCGCCTCCTATGGGGACTCTGAGACGCACGCCCATGGCCCGGACCACGGTCCTCACCAGTGGTCCTTTTGGACACCTTGGGCATACCATCAAGCCCAAGGTGAAGCGACTGGGCCATCGCGCTCCGATCACTCGGAGCACCGCGTGCCTGAGGCCACCGTCAGCCGGCCTCTCCCCGCGGGCACAGAGGTATCCAGTCTTCATGCACCGGAACCGCATGACCTTCCAGAGCCGGAGGTTCCCCCCAGCCAGACATCGGTGCCCAATCCTCTCGTCCCAGGGCTGTCATCTTCATCCTCCCCAGACGAGGCAGTTGTGGGGACGTCAGCATCGGGTCCTCCTCCGATTGACCTCCGCTCCCACCAGGACCACCTCCGGCGTGTCGCCCAGAACATCAACCTGCCGGTAGAGGAGGTCCCAGAGGTAGAGGACCTGGTGATTAGCATCTTGTCCGCGGAGACGCCCACCTGAGTGGCGCTCCCATTTATCCGTTCGATCCAGGCCAGAGCAGACACTATCTGGCAATCCCCGGCTTCCATACCACCCACAGCCAAGGGGGTCGAACGGAAGTACATGGTACCTCCAAAGGGGTATGAGTATCTCTGTGTACACCCCGCTCCATGCTCCTTGGTGGTACAGTCCGTCAACGAACGGGAACGCCATGGCCAACAAGCCCCTGTGCCTAAATCTAGAGAAGCCCGGCGCATGGACTTGTTGGGCCGAAAAATCTATTCTGCGGGAGGTCTTCAACTCCGCATAGCGAACCAACAGGCCCTCCTCGGCAGATACAGCTTCAACATCTGGGAGGCTGTTGGGAAGTTCGCTGAGCTGGTTCCGCAAGATTCCCGCCAGGAATTTACAGCGCTCCTGGAGGAGGGAAAGAGGATTGCAAGAACCTCCTTGCAAGCCTCATTAGATGCTGCGGACTCGGTGGCCAGGACGGTCGCTTCGGGCATAGCCATGCGCCGTATTTCATGGTTACAGGTGTCCGGCCTGCCACCTGAGTTACAATATACCATTCAGGACCTATCATTTGATGGGCAAGGCTTGTTTTCTCAAAAGACAGACCCCAGACTACAGAGTCTGAAGGACAACAGGGTAATCATGCGTTCGTTGGGAATGCGTACACCTCAGACACAGAGACGGTCTTTCCGTTCCCAACTGCAGCGCCCTTATCCCCCTCCTCAGCCACGGCAAGACCTTGCCAGGAGAAGAGGTCGTAATGGTCGCAGACGCCAGTCTGGGCCTCAAGGCGGCAACAACTCCGGTCCCGCCAAACCAGCGTCGGGATCCAAACCAAACTTTTGAAGGTGCGCCCGAGAGTGGTGTACCATTTACCTCCCCGGATCCTTTTCTTTTCCGCAACCGCCTTTCCCAGTTCCTCCCGGCGTGGTCCCAGTTGACATCGGATCATTGGGTTCTACGCACGGTGGAGCTTGGATACTGCCTTCAGTTTGTTTCACCACCTCCCTTCCACCCTCCCTCCCCGCCCCTCTTCAGGGACCCCTCTCACGAGCAACTCCTCACCCAGGAGGTTCACAAGCTCCTCTCAGCCGGAGCTATAGAGGAGGTGCCGGAGGAGTCAAGAGGCAAGGGGTTTTATTCCCGATATTTCCTTATTCCCAAGGCGAACGGGGGCCTTCGGCCTATCTTAGACCTGCGAGGACTGAACAAATTCATCAAGAAGTTCAAGTTCCGCATGGTATCCTTGGGAACCATTGTTCCTTCCCTGGATCCCGGAGATTGGTACGCCGCTCTCGACATGCAGGATGCATATTTCCACATAGCAATTTATCCCCCTCACAGGAGGTATCTTCGCTTTGTGGTAAACCATCGACACTACCAGTTTACGGTCCTGCCCTTTGGCCTCTCCTCGGCCCCTCGGGTGTTCACGAAGTGTATGGCAGTGGTCGCCGCTGCCTTACGTCGTCATCGAATACACGTCTTCCCCTACCTCGACGACTGGTTCATCCGAGGAGCCTCCAAGGCACAAGTCATCACCCAGGTGGCCATTATCAAGGACCTCTTTCTGCGTCTCAGTCTGATTATCAACTTAGACAAGTCCACTCTGGTGCCTACGCAGAGGATAGAATTTATCGGGGCAATGCTGGATTCTAACCTTGCGACGGTCAGTTTACCGCCCCACCGGTTTCAGACCATACTATCGCTTGTCCAAAGCCTCCAGCGTTTTCCAGCAACCTCTGCCTGCACTTGCCTAGGCCTACTCGGCCACATGGCTGCATGCACATTTGTTACGAAGCACGCCAGGCTACGAATGCGTCCTCTCCAAACCTGGCTCGCCTCCGTCTATTGCCCATGCAGAGACGCTATAGACATCATTTTGACAATTCCGCCAAGCGTTCTAGGCTCCCTCGACTGGTGGCAAACGCCCTCCCGGGTGTGTGCAGGGAGACCGTTCCGCCCTCTGTGTCCCTAACAACGGACGCGTCCTCCATGGGCTGGGGCGCTCATCTAGGGCATTTGGTCGGCCCGGGAGTTGTCTCTATGCATCAATGTCAGGGAGCTGAGAGCGGTCAGGCTGGCTTGCCAAGCGTTTCAGCACCATCTGCAGGGCCGTTGTGTCGCAGTCTTCACGGACAACGCAACGGCCATGTATTATATAAACAAACAGGGAGGGACACGGTCCTCCCACTTGTGTCAGGAAGTGATCCTACTGTGGGACTTCTACATAGCCCACTCCATAGACCTAGTAGCCTCCTTCCTCCCAGGAGTCCGGAACATGCTCGCAGATCATCTGAGCAGGTCCTTCCTAGCACATGAATGGTCCATCCGGCCGGACATTCTCCATTCAGTCTTCCGGAGGTGGGGCTTTCCCCAGATAGACCTCTTTGCCTCCAGGGAGAAGAGGAAATGCCAGCTGTTCTGCTCCCTACAAGGTCATTCCCCGGGCTCCCTGTTGGACGCGTTCCTCATTCCGTGGACGGGCCTCTTCTGTTATGCCTTCCCACTGTTTCCTCTCTTCCACCGAGTTCTGATCAAGGCGCGCAGGGACAAAGCCCGCCTTATCCTGATCGCTCCGGCTTGGCCGAGGCAGTGTTGGTACACCATGCTGCTTGACCTGTCTCGGTCACACCCGATTCCCCTGCCACTCGACCCGGACCTGATCACGCAGGACTTTGGCAGGCTACACCACCCGGACCTGCAGTCCCTTCATCTGACTGCATGGCTCCTGGCTGGTTGAGCCAATCGGAATTGCGTTGTTCCACCGCAGTGCAACAAGTGCTGCTCGGAAGCAGGAAGCCCTCCACGCGGTCAACATACCTTGCTAAATGGAAGCGCTTCTGTCACTGTTGTATTCAGCGGGACCTTTCTCTGCAGGCTGTATCAGTCCCCACCATCTTGGACTATTTATGGTCTCTCAAGGAACAAGGTCTAGCAATCTCTTTGCTAAGAGTACACCTTGCAGCTATTTCCACCTTCCATCCTGGGGAGGCTGGCAGTTCCGTTTTTTCCCATCCCATAGTTTCCCAATTCCTCAAAGGCTTGGAGCGACTCTATCCCCAGGTCAGACAACCAGCCCCTACCTGGGACCTGAACCTTATCTTATCCAGGCTCATGGGACCCCCCTTTGAGCCTTCAGCCACATGCTCGCTGCTGTACCTGTCCTGGAAGACAGCATTCCTAGTTGCTGTCACTTCGGCCAGACGGGTCTCAGAACTTAAAGCTTTAACTGTGGAACCCCCGTACACGGTGTTCCATAAGGACAAGGTACAGCTGCGACCACACCCAGTGTTCCTCCCTAAGGTCGTCTCCTCCTTTCATGTCAATCAAGACATCTTCCTGCCAGTCTTTTTCCCAAAACCGCACTCATCGCGACGGGAACAGCAGCTGCATACTCTGGATGAT
>NC_133773.1:119286029-119288499 GCF_003597395.2 Chelonoidis abingdonii | reverse complement strand
TCCACATCTTCTGAATTGGCAGACCCCGTAATGACACAGCCTAAAACACCCCCTTTTTTTGTATATGACTGTTGCTTAGATTGTACCGAACATCGATAATCCGGTCTCTGCTCTATTTTCAGGCACTACAAGATACCTTGAGTGTTGACCCAGCCAGTGTTATGTAGCTTGTACAGAGATTTATAGATCTTTCCCGGGAACCAAATAGGAATTTAAACCATTCTCACAAAATCAGCTTTTAATCTTGAGCAGTTCAGAAAGGCTTTTATTCCACTGCCCACAGATACCTACACACCTTGAGTGGTTCAGTTGCTTTCCGTAAAGGTCCAAGATCATATCAATAGACCTTTGATGTCTTTGGGTGCATATCCGATGCTTGATGACTAGGATAGTCTACACGTACTTATGATTTGGTAGAATAGGATAAATCACAGTGGAGGAACTGATCTCACCTATTTATGATCCACATTTAAAGAGTGAGTTGATCCATATTCCTTTCATTTAATTTTTCCATTTCAACAGGACTGATTTGCTCCACTTATCTAGAGTCAGATCTTCTCTGCAGGATCGCCATTGACTGCTCCAGGAGCAACACTTGCTCACAGTCCGAGTACAGCACAGAAGCCGTGGCTGCAACCAGACTACTATTATGAATCACCCAGACTTCTCTGCTTCTCCAGCACTGAAACATATGAGTTCAAGTTGGTGCATGTATAGCAGTATGTTTGAGGGTGAGAGTTGTGGGCCAGGGAATTTGGAGATGGCATATCTTTGGAGTTCCCTTTGCACAGAATCTGACTGTGACATTCAGGTTCTAGTACAAGATCTCTTGGCTTGGGCATTTGTCTAATGAGCTGATAATGGGGAAAAGATTTAGTTTATCACTGGCAGACATTAGGGTTTAAACATCAATTTGACATGGGACAGAACACTGGCTTCATTCCCATTTTCAACTAAAAATCAATGTCAAAATAGCCATTCATTTCCAAGAGGGCAGGACAGTTTCTCTTATGCATGAGCACCCTGATATTCAAAGTCAAAAAGAAGAAGCTGCTGTCTAAAATGTATCCCCGTATGTCACCTAGAAATACTGACTCACTGGATTCTGTAGGTTTAGGTAGTCAGGAGTCTTGTTAAACTCTCAACAGAATTCTTGTTTTTCTGGTGCTCAAATTAATTCATTCTCCTTGATCTTTCCTTTACATTCTCACAGTGCCTAACAGCAGTGTCTGCTGGAAGTCACTGACCACAATGTCTTGCAGTCCTAGCATGTTTTACCCCTAGCTCCAGTAACTGCTTGGATTGTGTTTGTTCTAATTTTCTATAATTGCTCCCCTTCAAGGCAGCATTCTTCATACTTCACCATCTTGTCTCCTTATTTTTTTGATTGTCTGCTGGCACAGGAACGTCAATTCACATTAGCTTGTTTGCTGTCTTTTTCTACAACTATATCTGGCCTGTCTGACTGCACCATTCGGTCTGTGACAATTGCCAGATTCCATAACTCTTACCATCTTCATTCTCTAGAGCTTGGAGTTTGTAAAAGCACAGTTTGTGGCAAGTATAGATTTTTACAGAGGTTCCAGTGCAGGCACTTGGCAAATTCAGAGTGTCTTCGTATATTCTTTCCCAGATAGACCCTAGCAGTTGGTCAAAACATGCTCCACCATCCTTTCTTTTTTATAACACATTCTGGGGTTGAGGGAGCAGTTATCGGTGAATTTTACTTCTTACATATTTAAACCTCATAAGGATTTTTCTTATTCGCTCATAATGAAGCTCTCCCTCTTTTTTCAGGGATCCTTCTACAAGTCACGGGTTTGTCAATCTTCTATTACCAATATGTCTGATGTCTCTCCACCACTGTCTGTGCATTGATCTCTGGGGAAACCTTTCAAATCCTTTTTGGCAGTTTGCTTTGTCCTTTCTTTCATGCTTTCTTGTGGGTTGGATGCAGCTCAGTCATTGCTTGTTATCATGAACGGATGACCTTTATTCTGGTTAACTCCTCATATATTTTGGTATTATAGTCTTCATTATCAATTGCTTCCTCCACAGATAGCAGAGGTTTTCCTTTGTCACATCATGGGACGTACATCCTGTCCATGACTTGATTGCTATCTAGTACTCTGTGCATCACCGGCAGCTGTCTGTCTTTGGATGTCATTTTTTTTCTTCTCCACTTGATTCTACTTGATCACTCAAGCAATATTCTGTACTACTAGAATCCCCCACATATTAAAGGCTCAGATCACATTCTTAGACTTCAGTTTTGTCCATAGAGTAGTTCTTGTACATCTGTAATATTGTTTCCTCACTTTTTCTTTCAATTTCTTATTTTGCAGCTCTGACAGTTCCCTGATTCCAAGATATTTGTAGGGGTCATGCTGAGATATCCTGGATAGTTCCTTCATTAACTTGTATGTCATCAGATTGTACCAGTCTGGCCATTTTTACAGATGCTGACACA
>NC_133773.1:119262087-119285929 GCF_003597395.2 Chelonoidis abingdonii | reverse complement strand
AGTAACTCAGATCCCACCCTATCTAGTGTCCCGTCACAGGCCAAAAATTGGGCATGTTTGCCGCTAATAATCAAAGAACCATTAATAATCCAGTCCTCCTTTGAAATGCATTTTCATGAGGGTTACCCCAAGATAAAGTTAATTCCTGCTGTGAGGACAAGAGACAAGGAGACTTTTGTTGTAAGAGGTTCCCTGCTGTTGTTTGCTAAAATAGAGATCTGTTTGTTCCTCCCCTCCTCCTTTGCCAAAGAATAGCCGTATGACAGGTGAGCCCATCAGCTTTGATGACACCTGTCTAGAGGTGTCAGCTTTGAAAAACTGGTTTACCCACTCTCCAGACTTGCCTGGTAAACACCTTGAGTCATAATTTCAGCTTATGTTCATAACTTTACGTATAATGTTGCTATGCACATTTCATCATGATTTTATTGACCAGTGAGTTGTTAGTTTTCAAATGCTACCTCACAATGGATATTTTATATAAAGATTATTACCACAGTGGTGAATATAGGGGTGCGTTTGGTCACACCTACCTTTCCGTAAATGATGTTCTTCGAAATGTGTTGCACATGTCCATTCCATGACCCACTTTCCTTTTCCTCTCTATCGGAGTCTATCCAGTAAGAAGGAACTGCGGAGAGTCAGGGTGGCTCCGTCCTCTTATACGTGCATGCAGTGGCATGCGATGGCCGAGGGCTCTCAAGCTGCCCCGATAGGTACTGAAGAGGGGAAAAAGTTCTCTGACAACTGCGCGTGAGGCGTGCGCACACCCACAGTGGAATGGACATGTGCAACGCATCTTGAACAACAGTCACAGAAAGGTAGGTGGCTGATTTTTAGTGATATTCCACCAGTGTTCTAGGTGTTGTACTTTGAGAGTGGCCTATTGCACCTTCTTGTTCTTTATGAAAATCAGGCTGCATAACAAAACAAAACAACAACAAAAAACCTGTATGAAGAGAAGTGGGGAAAGGAAGGTCAAAATATATATTTATAGATTATACAGGATTTTAGAAAATGATAGTATTTGTTTTTTTCCCCCAGCCATCTTATGTCAGAATATATTAGGATGACAGACACAGAACGTGATCAGATTGATCAAGATGCTCAGATATTTATGAGGACATGTGCTGATGCCATTCAACAGCTGAGAACGGAAGGTAAATTAGTATAATGATAAATGGATTATGTTAATTATTGAAGAGTTCATGATAAATGCTGATATGACTGTGAAGGTTGAACAATATACAGAACAACCTTTTAAAAGAAAGATACTTAGGGTTTCCATTCACTTAAACCCATGTAACTCCTGATTTCTGTGGAATTATTCTTGATGTACATTTGTATGAGTTAAAGGAGAGTCCAGCACATAGAATTTAACCTAGCCACCCCAGTCCATTAATTAGCATCTGATTAAAAGAAAAAAAATCTGTCTTTTTAAACATTTACCATGTAAGTAATAATTTTTTGGCAAAATGGCATACAGGGCTGACCCAAAATCCAATAAAGTCAATAGGCGACTTTCCCAGTAAGCTGTACTAATAAAAGTCAACAGCTTAAGTGACCAATATGTACAGAGTAGAGAAATAGAAATATTTCTAATCAGACTGTATAGTTACTAAATCTTCATCATTACTTTCCCCACCGTTTCTAAGCGTATCCCTTTTTAATCAGACCTAGCTTTTGTGTTAAAAGGTGATATCCCAGCCCTACTGAAGTCAGTGGGTCCAAGATTTCACCCTAAGTGAAGGTTGTTGGGTATTATTTGTTTTTATGGAATCTGGGAACAGTACAGAAACTAAATTTTGCACAAAGTGCTTATAATGTCTGTCTTTTATGTCTAGAAATATAAAAAATATTGTATCTTGAAGTGAAATTACTTTTTATTTTCAAACTGATGAGCATCATTCTAGGGTATGGAACTAGTTATTTGTTACATTAGTTCTGATAAATAGTGATAAAATTGAAGATTTCAATGAAATATGGACAAAAATGAGAATTGAACAGTTGTCCTTGCTAAATTTGAAGCCTTTCTTCTAGAGGAAATTCTAACAAAAAAATGAAACCCTTCAGTGATGCAGAGTATTCCAATATTAAAAGATTTTACATTTTCTATTACTTCATAAACAGAGGGCTTGTCTACACAAACACTTCTTTCCTGGCAAATTGAGGTGTAAATCAACCCTACACTAGACTGCCACACACTTATTGTCCATGTGGACTCAGCTGCCGTACACTAACAGTTCTATAGTGTGCTTAGATCAGTGGTGGCCAACCTGCGGCCCACACGTGGCCCGTCAGGGTAATCTGATTGCGGGCTGCAAGACATTTTGCTGATGTTGACTGCACGCAGGCACTGTTCCCTGCAGCTCCCAGTGGCCACAGTTGCCGTTCCTGACCAATGGGAGCTGCGGGAAGCAGCGGCCTGCAGGGACATGCTTGCCGCCGCTTCCTGCAGCTCCCATTGGCTGGGAACCACAGCCACTGGGAGCTGCGGGGAACTGTGCCTGCAGATGGTCAACGTCAGCAAAATGTCTCATGGGCCACAATCAGATTACCCTGATGGGCCGCATGGAGGCCACAGGTTACCCACCACTGGCTTAGATCTACTCCTGGATTAAAGCGAGGTAGATCAAAGTGCACTAGTAAACGGTTCACACCACCACTTGCCACAAACTAAACATTCATATAGACTGGCCAGGAAGAATTAGTTGTATACAACTAAGTGATAATGGTTTCATTATGCAAAGTTTTCTTGATAGCACTCTTGGAATATTGTGGCCACTGCTGGATACCGAGTTTTGTAAAGGAATATGGCCAATCTTGATAGTTTGAGGAAGAGTCTTCTGATATCGATGAAAGCCTCTCAGGGTATATTTTATGAGGGTTCAAGACCTGAGTGTTCTTTTGCCTTTTTAAAATGGATTTGACTGCATGCACCAAGTGTCCTGTGAGTACATGGCATGTCAAAAGTCATGGTCAATCATGACAGGTCAAGCTACAAGAAAAGGACAAAATTGCTCTGATAAAAGATAATGTATTACTAGGGTTTCTATTTTGGGGGTTTTATTAATTTTATTTGGGGGGATTATTTTTAGGAAATTTCGAGTTTTATGTAGATCCCCAAAAATTGAGGGGAGAGGAGGTTGGAGCTCTCTTTGTATACATTCTTTGTATATTTTACTCATATATATTGTAATGAGTACCGGTAATCTGTTTGTAATATTTCATATGCCCTTAACATAGTACTGTTTCAAGCAGCACTACATTAAAGCACACTGGGGTACCTTTAGTGCGCACCAGCAGGATCTACATGGACCAGTTAATGTGCAACACTTCAGTGCACTTCAGAAGTGTGATTTCTAGAGTCTATATTACTGCTCTGTGTAGACAAGCCCTTAGAAATAAGTATCTATTTCTTGTCTTTATTATATAAACTCCAAAGAGGACCATCAGCACAGGGAGTAGACTATTAAGAGAAGAGACTGGAATACATTGTAAAGATAAATTCAAGGAATGGGTGGGCATACTGTGTCAGGTTATATATAACCCTAGGTTTTCTTGCTAAAAAGCCGGTCTTCCCTAATATGTGATAAAGATTGTGGGCTAAGTATACTAAAGGTTTGCATCAAATTTAAGCTTCCATAGATAGATAGATATACCTCTGAAGCACTAATCAGAAAAGTATATCTGTAATGTAGTCATGGGAGCTATATATTATTAAAATAAAAAACAAATGTTTAAGTGTCAAATTTGGTGTTTGGCACTGGGCAAGACACAAATATCAGGACAATCTCTATCCTGGAGAGTTTACAGTCTAGAACATTACAGGTAAGTTGAGTCTTTAGATTTGTCTCTTTAAGCTTGGCTTGAGCAAAAGTCTATATTTAATTCAAATGTAATTGACACGGGTAGGGCACCTGAAGAGAATATCTACAAGCAACGATAAAAGGTAAACTACGTGATACTATTTTTTATTTTCTTGAATTGCTATTTTGAAGATATACATTTAATTTCTTAAAATATACTACTAATAGACTTTTATAAATATAAAGCTGTATATAGAGTATGTTCTGTGGCAAACTGAAGAGCTGGGCTTTCATATTCTTCAATAAAAGTGTAAAATATTATCTTGAAATTTTTCATTTCAGCACACAAGAACGTCCAATCTCCACAAGTGAGGGAGCACAGAGCAGCTGTCTTGGACTTCACTGAAGATTATTTAAAAAGTACCGTGTACTTGTTTTTCTACAAATGTATAACAGTTCAAAGTGAATGATTATTTGATTGTACAATATTGTCAGCCTCTTTATTTTTATATTTTTAAATCATACTGATAATTCCTGAGAGAAAATCGTGGTCGTCTAACTACATATTTTTCTGCTCTTCTTGACATTTTTGAACAGGAGTGTGTAAGCTGTACTCTGAACAAAGAGCTGTCCGAGTCAAACGAATGGTAGATAAGAAAAGATTGTGAGTAATTACTTTAAATTGCCTGATTCCCTGTGTAACTCTTTAGCTGAATAAATATGAACCTAGAGCATGGGACCAGCAATTCTCAACTGATGCACGTATTCATTAGAATCAGCAATATGCGGAGCTTTCATTGTGAATGGCTGCATGTTAGTACCTTTTATGCCTGTATCACACCGTGAAGGCTATAAAATGCTGAATGCTAAAATATGTAACCATTTGTTCCAGATTTCAGATATGTATATGAATAAACCACAGAATTGTTAAAAGAAGGGTTAACCATCTGACTTGAAACTCACAAATAGAAGGAAACTCTTGTGTAGAACTGAAATTGCCTCTGTAATCCATCCTTTTTAAAATTAGATCATAGAATATCAGGGTTGGAAGGGACCTCAGGAGGTCATCTAGTCCAACCCCCTGCTCAAAGCAGGATCAATCCCCAACTAAATCATCCCAGCGGGCTCTCTAGCCTGGGCCTAAAAACCTCTAAGGAAGGAGATTCCACCTCCATAGGTAACCATTCCAGTGTTCACCACCCTCCTAGTGAAAAAGTTTTCCTAAATCCACTAAACCTCCCACTGGCAACTTGAGACATTATCCTTGTTCGGTCATCTGCACCACTGAGAACAGTCTAGATCCATCTCTTTGGAACCCCTTCAGGTAGATTGAAAGCAGCTATCAAATCCCTCTCTCTCTCTTCTGCAGACTAAACAATCCCAGTTCCTCACTTCTCCTCATAAGTCATGTGCTCCAGCCTCTATCATTTTTGTTGCCCTCCGCTGGACTGTTTTCCAATTTTTCCACATGCTTCTTGTAGTGTGGTCCAAAACTGGATACGGTACTCCAGATGAACCTCACCCATGTCAAATAGAGGGGAAATGACACGTCCCTCATCTGCTGCATGCCCCTATGTATACAGCAAAATGCAGTAGCCTTCTTGATAACAAGGCACACCATCGATTCATATACAGCTTCTTGTCCTCTGTACCTAGGTTCTTTTCTGCAGAACTGCTGCTTAAGCGATCGGTCCTAGTCTGAGCAGTGGCATGAATTTTTCCATCCTAAGTGCAGGACCCTGCACTGGTCTTTGTTGAACCTCATCAGGTTCTTTTGGCCCAATCCTCTAATTTGTCTAGGTCCCTCTGTATCCTATCTCTACCCTCCAGCGTATCTACCACTCCTCTCAGTTTAGTGTGCTCTGCAAACTTGCTGAGGGTGCAGTCCACGCCATCCCCCAGATCATTAATGAAGATATTGAACAAAACCAGCCCCAGGACCAACCCTTGGGGCATTCCACTTGATTATACAGATATATGCTACTGTATGTAAAATCATCCAGTTTGGAGACACTGCAACCTGACAGAATTCCTCAAACCTAATACGAAGGATACCCACTCTGTGGGTAATTGTTCACTCTTCATGCCCATTCAGCTCTGATCTTCCTGTGGACACTACTAAGAGAGATAAAAGAATGCTTGACTTGGCTGTTTTTGTGATGAGGACTAACTAGAAACTGGATTGAAACCACAAACTCATAGCTCATCAAACAGCTATTGGAAGATAACAGCTTCCTTCTGCCACTAGCATGAGTTAGATTGAACTAGTCGCCTAGAGGTGAAAAGTCTAAGTACTATTTTACTACTCCCCTGGAACATCCGGTTATCCAAATGAATATTTTTTTTTCAAGGAAGGCCACTGTGAAAGAATATGCAGGTTGTTGCTTTTTTCCATCCAAGGGTTACAAGCACAGCTGCCTGCAAGTTTTTTCTTTTTGGTTTGTTCATTTTCATGTGGGGAGACTGAGTGAGGAAGTTAACAATTTAAAGTGTGTCACATCTAAAAACCAAAGTCTCTAAAGTTGTAATACTGCCAGTCTTTTCTCAGTCTTCACAATGCAAATTTTAGCCCTGATTTCCCTTAGGCAGGTTTTCATGTGGAAATAACAAATTGCACAACATATGTGCCAGTAGTTAAAGTCTCAAACATTTTTCAAAGAACTCATACTCCTTTATCTGGTTAAAGTGCAAACATGTCAGATATTATTTAAATTAAAACTAGTGGAGTGTCTTTAAATATCCTCTGGGATGTATATTCCACCCAGACGCATACAACATCTGTAATTAGAGGTGATGAGATTCACTTGAGGCTTTTCCCCTTAGAAATAAATAGCTATAAGATCTATTTTATTTTTCTTTTGTGGAGAGGTTGAAACCAACTGTATGAGAAAGTCAGGATAACTCTTTAAAATTTTTTGTAACCCATTGAGAGGCAGCTTCTCGTGATGACACAATGGATAAAAAGTAACCCAGCAATCAAATTTGTGCATTAAGCATAAAATCTTGTCAGATTCAGTATTCTTCATATAGAATTTTGAAGAAAAAAAAAGTTTGATTCCAGCAGTTTATCTAATTAACCTAATAAATGTTCCCTGCTATTCTGCTCACCATTTTCAAGATGCCTCAGTGAACTAAATGGGAAAACAAATTAATTTTATGTGCGCTAACAATGGAGCAAAAGAGATGCACTAGAAGTTAGAACTTCTCTCAAGACTAAGCAACTGTATAATACTTAAATAAAATCTTGAGCAGAAGACCAAAGGATGTTGTTTTGCCCCTGTTACCCATTGTAAAAACCAGAAAGCAGATGTTAGCCAGGTGGAGGCTGTATGCATTGCCGATGTGATATAATAGCTAAATTGCTATTTAAATTAAAATTCAATTTAAATAAATCACAGGGCATAAACCAATCTTTCTGATGACTGACTTAAAAGAAAAATTGCTTTCTTTCATATGGCTTCAACTAGTTGATTTGTAATTTCCCTTAGGATTTCAGAAGACACTTTATGTGATAATAAGAATTTGTTTTATTATTTAAACTAGGTTAAAGTCTGCTGCATTGCAGGCTTTTTATTCATTTTTAATTGAAAATGGATATATTAGCATACTCTGGAAGTTAAGGATTACAAAAAATAAAGGGATATATTTATTTAAAAGTCAATCCTTCATCAGATCTTCTTTACTATAGTTTAGCAGGCATTAAATATATACTTGTTAACAGGAGCCTTTTTTAGTATTGTTGAAGTAAATCTTGTTTCTCTTTATTTAGATGAGCATGCTAAATCTTAAACAAACTATCTAGGTGTTGTAATTTCCTGACATAATATAATTTGGCTTTGTGTATTCAAAAGTTCTGCCAGTTAGATTTGACTAATTTCCCAAAATGATATGTTAAGAGAAGTGGGCTGTTATCCTTCTCTTTTTATGTTGCTAGGTTACTGACCTAGTGGATAGTGAGAAAGCAGTAGATGAAATGTATCTTGATTTTAATAAGACTTTTGACACAGTCCCTTATGATATTTCGGTGAGCAAACTAGGAAAATGCAGTCTAGATTCAATTACTATAAAGTGGGTGCATAACTGGTTAAAAGACCATACTCGGTAGTTATCAATGGTTTGCTGTCAAACAGAGAGTGTATCTAGTGGGATCCTACAGGGATCAGTCTTGGGACCAGTACTAGTCAGTATTTGCATTAATGATTTGCAGAGTGTGCTTATAAAATTTGCAGATGACTCCAAGCTGAGAGGGGTTCCAAGCACTTTGGAGAACAGAATTAGAATTCAAAATGACCTTTAGTTTGAGAAAAGAAGGCTGGGGGGGACCTGATAATAGTCTTCAAATATGTTAAAGGCTGTTAAATGAGGACTGTGATTAGTTGTTACTCATGTCCACTGAAGATAGGACAAGAAGTAATGGGCTTAATCTGCAGCAAAGGGGATGTAGGTTAGATCTGAGGCTAGTTAAGATCTGAAACGAGCTTCTAAGGAAAAAGAATGAGGAATACTTGTGGCACCTTAGAGACTAACTAATTTATTTCGACATAAGCTTTCATGGGCTAAACCCACTTTAGTCTCTAAGGTGCCACAAGTACTTCTCGTTCTTTTTGCTGATACAGACTAACAGACTACAACTCTGAAACTTCTAAGGGAGGTTGCAGAATCCCCATCACTAGAGGTTTTTAAGAACAGATTGGACAAGCACCTGTCAGGGATGGTAGGTTTACTTGGTCCTGCCTCAGCAGAAAGGGCTGGACAGACCTCTCAAGGTCCGTTCCAGCCCTACATTTCTATGATTTTATGAAATGTGCCTAATTAGTTAAAAATAGTTATATTCATTGATATTTAAAATTATAGGTTCATAGGTACAGACTGCAAACTCTGGCAGTGGATACAGCTTTTAAAGTTAGTTTTCATTTATATGGGGAATCAGTATTTTATTGGTTTTCAGAACAATTGTTATTGTCATCTTCAGCAAGCCATAGATTTGTCTATAGTACATACAGAAGGCTTTTCTTTACTGTACATGCTTCCCCCAAGACCCAGTTCTTGTAGTTAATATTTTGGACCAAACAGAGTTCTTGTTACCTCTCTTTTGTCTTGTTTTAAATCATATCATAGAGTAATTATATCCTAGAATATCAGAGTTGGAAGGGACCTCAGGAGGTCATCTAGTCCAACCCCCTGCTCAGAGCAGGATCAGTCCCCAGACAGATTTTTATCCCAGTTCCCTAAATGGCCCCCCCTCAAAGATTAAACTCATAACCCTGGTTTTAGCAGGCCAGTGCTCAAACCACTGAGCTATCCATCCCCCATAGTGAGAATGACCAGATTAGACTTTTTATTCCACTTTCTCCATTTTTTATTAATATCCTAACACACATCCTAATACAAAAGGAATTATACACAAGTATTTAGACACAGTAAAAGTGTGTGTGTGTGTGTGTGTGTGTGTGTAAGCTAGTGCAATACCTAGTGCACTGTGTGGGCAGGTGTTACTGCCTGATAGTTTTTATCAGTCATTTGCGTTCTTAGGTAGCAAATTTTCATCAATACTGGAAAAAATATAAAGAAGTCAGATCTGCTATTTAGTTGCTCCATATAACACAGTAGTTTAGCTTCAGTCGTGCACTGTCTTGCTGTTAGAGTTCATAGCTGAGAAAGGCAAACCACTGAAGTTTAGTGCTCATTTTCAATCCCACTATTACTCTATCTATGTATTTATTTTTTTTTAGGAGAAATATGTATGACAGATATTTAGTCAGAGATCACTGAATAAGCAACTGATATTTTAATTGAGCTTTTAATAATAATAAGAGATAGGGATTAATTAATTTATTTATGTAGCTATTTTAATCAGTAGATCTCAAAGCATTTTACAAATGAGGTCAGCATCATTATCCCCATTTTACAGATGAAGAAATCGAGGCACAGAGAGATTGACTTGCCCAAAGTCACTTAGCGGGCCAGTGGCTGAGCTGAGGATGAATTCATGTTTCCTAAGTCTCAGCCCAATTCTCTTTTCATACCACACTTATTAACATTACAGACAGTTGCAGTTGTACATCATATAAAACTTTCTTGATTTGCATCTAAGTATCCGCTATGCTCTTCGGCAAACAGTATATGTGAGATTCATTTTCCTTTACAGGCTGTACTACTGGAGTACTTTGACTTGCTGAGTAAAGATAATTATGGTTGAAACCAGATGCTGAGAGTTCATATTTTGTTACCTTTGCTTGATGATATTTTGACAATATGTACAGTAAGAACTCAAAAATTACTTGAAAACTAATGTTGAATTGGCCATTGGCCAAACAGAAAGCATGTTTGGTATTAAAGGACTGTTAGAATTGACATTTTAATATGCTAGGTTTATCAAAGGAAGTTCATTGAAATCTTTAATAAGGCTGCAATAAATGGATACAATATTTTGCTTACCCTGCGCAAATAATTACTTTTTCTGGACTGAGTAAAACATTTTTCATTTCATTTATTATTCTCAAACATCATGGTAAAGGATAGTAAGTAGATTTTTGTGTCTTGGCTGGTAAATTTTCATAAGAGTTTTGTAAGGATGACTTTACTGTGTGCTATATTTCCAACTAATCTTTGATCAACTCCTTATTCTCATTTTAGGGAGAATCAGCTGTATAAACTTAGTTAAATTATGGGCTCTTGTGCTTGTAGGTCCAGGCTTGAACCTGAACAGAGGAATAAAACTCAAGCACCCTCTTTCCCGGAAAAAAATGTACAGAATTCTTCAGAAGAATCTGAGGAAAAACTTGCTTCTGAGGAAAACAAAGGTAAGAATCTAATCCTATTCATTTTTACATTTGTGGCAGGCACTCTTCATCCAACTGGATACCTTCCTCAGATCACAGAGCAATCGTAAAGCTTCCTCTTGTCACTTGTACCCCGTTTTCTTTCTGTCTCCCTTCCTATGGTAATCAGGCTGTTCTTCTTTGAGTGCTTGCTCATATCCATTCTAGTTAGGTGCGCGTGCGCTGCATACATATTCGTGGGAAGATTTTTACCCTAGCAACACTCGGTGGGTCAGCTGGGTGGCCCCCTGGAGTGGCGCCACCATGGCGCTGGATATATACCCCTGCCGACCCAACCGCTCCTCAGTTCCTTCTTACCGCCCGTGTCGGTCGTTGGAACAGTGGAGCGCGGTTTAGCTGTCTTCCACTTCCCTAGCTACTCATAGTTTCTTCAATATCTTTCTTATATATAGTTGGAATTTATATAATTACAGTTAGTTTGATAGTTGTTTAGATAGATAGTGTATATATAGTTAAGCGGGGTTTGGGCATTAGCCCCTTCCCCGCACCCGGTGCCAAGGCCCATGCCCGGTTCACCGGAATTCAAACCTTGCTCGGCCTGCCACAAGCTGATGTCTACAGGAGATCCCCACGACTCCTGTCTCAAGTGCCTCGGGGAATCGCACATTACAGATAAGTGCCATATTTGCAAGCATTTAAACCGAGGACAAAGAAAGAGAGAGACTTTCGCCTAAAGAATCTCCTGATGGAGGCAGCTCTGAATCCTCCACCCTTGGCACCGAGCGCCGAGCATTCTGCTAGAAGCGCTCTTCCAGCACTGAACCGTGCTGGCACCGCTAAGACGCCGCGGCACCAGCCATCTCTGGCGCAGGGACCTCCTCGGCACCGATCTCTCTCCCTGAAACTGAGAAGGTCGAAGTCCTCCACTACCTCTGTGCCCTCCGCGCTGCAGACGCAGCATCGTTCGGACCGCCTGGCACCTACACCTGCCGCGGCACCGACTGCTGCGGTACCGTCGACTCTGGTCCCGCGGGGGCCGTCGACTCCGGTCCCTGAGAGCTCCCCGCCGAGGCCTGTGGTTGAGCTTACGGTCCCCCCTACACCGGAGACATTCTCCACAGCCAGGGACCTCATGGCTATGACGGAGTCTGTCCTGCCTCAACCCCCGGCACCGCCGGTGTGGGTATTACACTCGATAGCCAAGCCAGCCCTAATGAGACCGTCTTCAGTCGACTCGGCAGCTCAGCACCAATCACGATCCAGGTCCCGGCGCCGTTTGCGGTCCCGTCGACGATCACGGTCCTGATGCCGCTCGCAGTCCCGGCACCGCTCGCCTCGTCGGTACCGGTCGTACTTGCAATATAGATTGACGTCTCGGCCTCCGGCTCAGTACTCTTGGTACCGTTCCAGCTCCCAGCACTGCTCCCGGCACTGGGACTCTCGCAGCCGTTCCCGACGCAGCCGTTTGAGATCCAGGTCGACCTCCCAGCACCGTGCAGGTCGCAGGTCCCGATCTCGTTCTCGGTACCTGTATGGCTCCAGGTACTGATCCCCAGTGCCAAGGAGATCAGCAACGGCGACAGAGGAGGACTCTTACCGGGGTCTTTCAGCTCCTCCCTGGCCGTCCTGGTACCCATCCGTGTCTTCGCAGGTGGACAGTTCGTAAACCCAGGACAGAGATTCCGATGTGCCCGCCAGGATATTCCATGAGCCCCAGGCCCAAGATCATGGCCCTCACCAGTGGGCATTCTGGACACCTTGGGCATATCATCAGGCCCAAGGTGCACATCCAGGCCCATCTCGCTCTGCCACATCGTAGCACCGGGTGCTGGAAGCCACTATAAGCAGCCCTCCTTCTTCTACTTTGGAGGAAGCGCTGGTCCAGCCACAGGACTTCCAGATCCCAAGGGAGACAGAGGCTAGCCACCAAGAAGAGGCCTCAACTGACCCGCTTGTCCCTGCTGTCTCCTCATCCTCCTCCCCTGACGAGGCGGTAGCCAGAACATCATCTGTAAGCCCTCCGCCAATTGACCTGAGGGCCCACCAGGACCTCCTCAGGCGTGTGGCACTAAATATGAATTTGCAAGTCGAGGAGGTCCCGGAGGTAGAGGACCCAGTGGTGGATATTTTATCATCTGATACCCCCACGAGAGTGGCCCTCCCCTTTATCCGGACGATCCAGGCCAATGCCAACACGATCTGGCAGTCTCCGGCCTCTATCCCACCTGCTGCCCGGGGAGTGAAACGTAAATATATGGTGCCCTCCAAGGGCTATGAATACTTATATGTCCATCCTCCTCCCTGCTCCCTCGTTGTCCAGTCGGTCAATGAGAGAGAGCGCCATGGCCAGCAGGCCCCAGCCCCGAAATCAAAGGACGCCAGGCGCATGGACTTGCTGGGGTGCAAAGTCTACTCTGCAGGGGCACTCCAACTCCACGTGGCTAATCAGCAAGCCCTCCTTAGCTGCTATAACTATAATACTTGGACGGCAGCGGACAAGTTTAAGGAGTTGCTCCCGCAGGACTACCGGCAGGAATTTGCGGCCCTCCTGGATGAGGGAAAAAAGGTGGCTAGAACTCCCCTCCAGGCTTTCTTGGACGCGGCCCACTCTGCAGCCAGGACCCTAGCCTCCAGAGTTACTATGAGACGTATCTCAAGGCTGCAAGTCTCAGGCTTCCCCCGGAGCTCCAGCATACAATCCAGGACCTCCCCTTTGAAGGGCAAGGCCTCTTCTCTGACAAGACAGACCTTAGGCTGCAAAGCCTAAAAGATAACAAGGTCATTATGCGCTCACTAGGCATGCACGCGCCAGTGACTCAGCACAGGCCCTTCCACCCCCAGCCACACCGCTCTTACCCTCAGCCCAGACAGAGACAGGACTTTGCCAGAAGGCAGGGTAGAACCGGTCGTCGGAGGCAGTCAGGCACCCAAGGGGGCCAGAACCAAGGTCCCTCCAAACCACCCACAGGGCCAAAACCCACCTTTTTGAAGGCGCGCCCGAGGGCGATGTACCAGTTTCGTTAAAGGATCCGTTCGCTCCTTTCTTCAACCGCCTCTCCCTTTTCCTCCTGCGTGGTCCCAGCTAACGTCAGATCGCTGGGTCTTATGCACGCTGGAATTTGGGTACCACCTCCAATTTATTTCACCCCCCACTTCCACGCCCCCTTCCTCATCCCTCTTCAGGGACCCCTTTCACGAGCAATTCTTCCTTCAGGAGGTGCAGACGCTCCTTGCCAAAGGAGCCATAGAGGAGGTACCAAAACACAAAAGGGGCACAGGGTATTACTCCCACTACTTCCTAATCCCCAAGGCAAAGTGGGGTCTCAGACCTATCCTGGGTCTGCGGGAACTCAACTAATTCATGATAAAGTTGAATTTCCGCATGGTATCCCTGGGGACCATCATCTCATCCCTGGATCCCGGAGACTGGTATGCCGCCCTCGACATGAAAGATGCGTATTTTCACATAGCCATCTACCCTCCTCACAGGAAATACCTCCGGTTCGTAGCCAACTGCCAACATTTTCAGTTCGCAGTCCTAGCGTTCGGCCTCTCTACAGCCCCAAGAGTATTTACAAAATGCATGGCTGTAGTCGCCGCCCACCTCCGCCACGGTCGGATACACGTTTTTCCGTATCTAGACGACTGGCTCATCCGAGGGACCTCCGAGGCACAAGTCACCCATCTAGTCAGCGTTGTCAAGGACCTTTTCCTACATGTAGGCCTGATGATCGATGCGGAAAAATCCACTCTGATTCCCACTCAGAGGATAGACTTTATTGGCGTCACCCTGGACTCCAATCTCGCCAGAGCCTGCTTACCGCTGCCCCGGTTCCAGGCAATGGTGGCCATCATCCAGAGCCTGCAAGCTGTTCCATTGACTTTGGTTCGCACTTGCCTCGGTCTCCTGGGTCACATGGCGGCCTGCACGTCTGTGACGAAACATGCCAGACTGCGCCTCCGTCCTCTCCAATCGTGGCTCAGCTCACTGTACCGACCAGGCAGAGATGCCATAGACATGATAGTCGTCATTCCCCCGAGCATCCTAGGCTCCTTCAAATGGTGGCTGATCCCCTCCCTGGTGTGCGCAGGGCTGCTATTCCATCCGCCCCAGCCCTCTATGTCCCTGACGACGGGACCGTCATCTCCGCTGGAGTGCTCACTCCCGGACATCTACGCAACTCAAAGCCTTTTCATCTCTAGGAGCTGTTTCTGTGCATCAATGTCTGGGAGCTGAGAGTAGGCCGCCTTGGCAGTGCCAGGCCGGTTCAGCAGCACTTGCAAGCCGGTTGTGTGTCAATAGTCACAGGCAGACACAACACGCCATGTATCTATATATAACAAACGGGGCGGACAAGGTCCTCGACCCTTTGTCAGGAAGCCATACGACTCCGGGACTTTTGTATAGCCCACTCTATAGACCTCGTGAGCGTCTTTCTCCGGCAGTTGCGACACACTTTGGCGGATCGCCTCAGCAGATCCTCCTTTCTTCGAGTGAGATCGCTTCGCCGCGGACCATATTCTTTCGGTCTTACCGACGGTGGGGACTTTACCCACGTGTAGACCTCTCGCATCCCGCGAGAACGAGGAAATGCCAAATATTCTGTTCCTTTCAAGGCTCTCCCAGGGTTGATAGGGACACTTTCCTAACTTACTGGATGAACTCACCATGTTCTATGATTCACACTGATTCCCGTGTCCCTCGTCACATACGGTCCCCTGCTGAAAGTATGCCAGGGTACAGAGCCCGCTTCGATCATGATCGCTTTCCCCCCAAGTCCCATGCCCAAGTAGCACTGTTACACCATGTTGCTCGACCTGTTCAAATGGCCCCAGCCCCATCCTTCTACTAACTCTGCAACCCAACTCGATACTCAGGACCATGGCAAACTTCACACCACCAGAGCCTACAGTCGCCGTCCATCTCACGGCATGTCTCCTAATTATGACCCAGTCTGAGTTGCGTTTGCTCGGCCCCAGTGCAACAAGTACTGTGGGGTAGCAGATCAAGCCTTCCACTAGATCAAGCATATTCGTGGCTAAGGGAGGAGCGTTTCTCGATTGCTGGTGTGAGAGCAGAACGTTCTTCGTTCCCGCCAAGGTCTCGATCCCACCATTCTTGACTTACTGCTTGGTCTCTTAAGACGGCAGCAGCGCCTAGGGCAGTGTCATCAACTGAGTGTTACATCTTGGCGGCCATTAAAATAATCTAACCGTTCACGTAGGGGAAGAATGGTGCATCAAATGTTTTCACTATCCTATGTATCTCGATTCCTCAAGGGCTTAGAGCGCTCATACTCCTCAGGTACCTGCCTCTGCCCCAACCTGGGAGCTCAATCTGGTTTCTTAACCAGACTTATGTTTCACCGCAGTTGGCGACCGTTAAGCAAGCTTGCTCCCTTCTGTACCTGTCCTGAAAAGCCGCTTTCTGCGGCCAATCACATCGGCAAGACGATTTCCAAAGCTTCGGCTCTCACAGTGACCTCCAGTAATACAGTTTTCCACAAGACAAGGTGCAAGTTGCGACCACATCCGGCCTTTCATCCTCAAAGTGGTAATTGGCCTGTCCATGTTTAGCCAGGAGATCTTACCTTTCTGGTCTTCTTCCTGAAGCCACATTTCATCTCGCAGGGAGCAACAATTGCAATCCTAAGACGTCCGTGAGCCACATTGCTCCGCTTTTATGATCGAGTGGAAGCCTTCGCAGAATGCCCCAGGCTCTTCGTGTGGTGGCGAGCGTTATGAAGGGCCTTACCCGTTTCCTCACAAAGAGTTTCATCGTCTAGCGTGACATCGTGCATCCGCACCTGTTACGACTTGGCTCCTGTCCCTACGAGCCATCGTGCAGGTGCGGAACTGCACGTACTCTGATTTACCAGGGGGCTCCCCTCTCCTGCTGCTCGCCACCACCATACTGGAACTGGCTCGTTGCCCAGGGCTACATGGCTCTGCGGACATCCCGAAGACTATGAATCGCTGCATCGGTAACGCACTCGACGATACTCCTCTGGGTATAACCTGTCGCCATCTCAACCAGCCATGGAATCAGCAGCTACCTTTGGCTCTGCAAGATCACTCGTGCGACATTCTCAACTCTGGACCCCACTGCGGTAGGTAAGCGCTTGGGAATCACCTAACTGGAATGATATTGAGAGCACTCAAAGAAGAAAAGACGGTTTACTCACCTTTTGTAACTGCTGTTGAGATGTGTTGCTCATATCCATTCCAAGCCCGCCCTCCTTCCCCACTGTCAGAATAGCCGGCAAGAAGGAACTGAGGAGCGGTTGGGTCGGCAGGGGTATATATCCGGCGCCGCAGTGGCGCCACTCCAGGGGGCGACCCAGCCGACCCACCGAGTGTTGCTAGGGTAAAAATCTTCCAACGAACATGCACGCGGCGCGTGCACACCTAACTGGAATGGATATGAGCAACACATCTCGAAGAACAACAGTTACAAAGGTGAGTAACCGTCTTTCACAAAGCATATTCTGAGAGTGAGGCAGCAAAGTCTTAAGCTTTGTGGCATGTTTCAGAAGCATTCTTCAGCCAACGGCAAAAACTATTTTGAAGCAAATTTTTCCATGCAGAGCTGCAAGCAGAGATCATTGTGAACTTTCCCACAAGCCTTTATTCCCTGGTTGCTTCTAATTTCCTGATTTTTTTTTTTCTTCAATATTTAGGATATGACAGCTCAACCCATATTAAACCAACTCTGTGAATATCTTGGTTCTCACTTTTTTAGTACTCCTCTAAATGCATTTGCCCTGAGGTCCTGTAAGATATTTTGTAGAATTTCCTTAACTGATAAAAGAGCAGGTTGTCTGAAAATTAGCCTCCTATATTCTTAAAAGAACATCTGCTCTTTTTAAGCCTAAGGGTGACATTTGGATGTTAAGAAAAAGTGTATATGAGATGAGATAGAGGAGGCAGATGGGATGGCGAATATCTTGTTCCTGCAAGAATGCTTTTTCTCCACAATCCTGATTTTTTGCTGCTGAAGGGATTGTGTCCTGTCCATCAGTAGGTGAGCATTGTCTGATAGCGAGTTGTTAAAAGTGATACATATGATACATATTCAATTCAGCCAGTTCCCTTTAGGCTAGAGCCTGAGAATAGTGTTAGAATTTCTCTAAAGGTGTCTGCCTGAGCCTGTGAGGTCTGTCTCATTTTTCTCCTCTGTCTGTCTTCTCAGGGTATGTCTAAACTGCAAACCACTCCTTTCTCCCAAAAAAGTGTTCTTAACTCAGGTTACCTAACCCTCATTAGCTAGCTGTGGTTAAAATAGCAATGAAGTCACAGCAACTCAGCTTTTAATTCAGGTTAGAGAGCCTGAGGTTGAACTTGTTGCTAATTTGAGTTAAAAGCTGAATTGCTGTGTTTTTGCTGCTATTTTAACCTGAATTGGCTAATGTGGGTTAGCTAATGCAAGTTAAGAGCACTCCTTTTTTGACAATGTAAGCGTATTCCAAGTCTGCATTAGGGCAGGTAAACTGGCAGAACTTTTTTGCAGGAAGCCTTTCTGTGCAATAACAGCAACCTCAAGGATAGTTTGAGTTCATCCCCAAAGGGACCTCTATTTTCTGAATACTGTTATAGAAACAAATGCTTTCTCCAGTATTAGTTCTGCCATTTGATCTGGTAGAGGAGCCTGGGGTAATGTATGAATATGATCTATTGCACTGAAATTCTGTTTAGAGGGAAACAAAAACTGGGATGACTGTTACTGGAAGTTAGGGTCAGACTGCATCTGATAGACAGAGGGGAAGATGTACATGGAGGTAGTCTATTAATCAGAAGGGTATTTCTGGTCATCAACTATTGAGTGTTTTTCTTATACAAGTTTGGTGAAAGAGGCAAGCCCCTCTGGGCAGTGATTTTACCTGTCATGCGGAAGGATGATTGGGGAGAAGTGGAAACTCCATTTCTAAATGAAGGCTCTAATTTTGAATGGTCCCTCAGCACATACACACATTTTAATTCTCAGATTCTGTAGTTTTATCTACCTAACCAGCTACATTTCTGCAACTTTACTGTGAGCTTTTTCTTCTCAAATTGAACCTGCTATAAGACATAAGGTTGCAGGCTTTGAGTGTCTGTTTATGTTGCATGCTACATTTCCATAGTAAATCTGAGCAGTGCAGTGTGTAGGTTATAGTCATGTTTTTCCTTAGCTCATCTTAGCAGCATTTTATAGCTGGGAGGCATGTCAGCAGAGAACAGGCAACGAAACAGTATCTTTAGTGGTTCTGTGCGGTTCCAGCCACCTGGAGCACCACTGCAATTTTGGACGACGCTGTGCAGCTCAGTCATCCAGAGCACTGTTACAATATTCAGCTCAGAAATCTGTGCCATGCCACAAGAGGTTCTAGTCTTTGATTGCCTAGGGCCATCAGATCTGATAACAACATTACACTGTAAAGAGGTGTCACTTATTGCACCTTTCACCGCATTTGAGACTTGATTGTGATTGTGCTATTAGTTTCATTATTAGCCTACCTTTAATTGTTTAGGTTTCAGAGTGGTAGCAGTGTTAGTCTGTATCAGCAAAAACAAGGAGTCCTTGGGGCAGCTTAGAGACTAACTCATTTATTTGGGCATAAGCTTTCGTGGGCTAAAACCCATTCTTTTAGCCCACAAAAGCTTATGCTCAAATAAATGAATTGGTCTCTAAGCTGCCACAAGGATTCCCCGTTGTTTTTAATTGTTTAGAAGCAAGTAGCTAAAAGTATATTTTATTACATAAGTTAAGCTGATGCAGAGCTCTTAGAGGTGCTGATTACTCTTTGAGAAAACGGAGGCCTCTCTATGAAAATAGTTCTACCTGAAATGTTTTATACACACATACAATACCCCACTCACCTTGCACCCCATGTTCTTTGTTGCATGAATGAGGTTGACTTAAGAGTTTGCTGCTATTGTTTATAAAACCATCATTTTCATTATAGCCTCACAGTAGTTGCTGTGAAAATTATGGTGATGCTGTCAGTAGGGGATTGTGAATTTAAATCTTTTGACCTTTGATTTCTTATAAGTGCTTTCTGTAATAAACAAACAAGAAAATTAAAAAATATAATCAAGGTTATTTCTAAATAGGATATTTTCCATTGGGCATCAGTAGCTTGGGAAATGGTGATTGTTTGCATTTCTGAAGTGTCTGTCACCATAGCCTCTGGGCACTCTTACACAAACATCTGTGCTACAAAGATTGTTCGCTGCTGGGAGCATACCTCTTGCCCAAATCCCCATGTACTCTGTCCTTTGTTAGAACATTTGGAATATTGGATGAATCTTTTGCCTCAATTCATCATGGTTTAGTCCGTTCTCTGGCAGATTGGATTACGGTACTTTTTGTTTTGATACTGAACACCTTTTTTACGTCAGAATCATAAAAAACATGCATCATTGTAGGAAACGCCCATTTGGTGTTTGTTTGATAAGCCTTTAAAGATTATATATTGCCCAATTTTGATTTGCTTATTACAAACAGGACAGTTTGTTTATGGAATGAAATATAAATGATGGCTTTTGAATTAATCCTTCAGTTTAGCACATCTTTCTTTTCAATGTGAAGTAAACCAGTTTGCAAATGGGTTAAAAGGAATTTGATTGTTAATGAAAACAGTCAATGCATCTTTCAGAAACAACAGAGATATGAAGTACTTCATTTCAGCAACCCTAGGAAATAGATATTTTTTTCTTTCTCTAGATTTTGCTGGATGAATCATAATTATAGGGCAACATTAAGGTATACTCCAAGAAAGCCTCAAATCTGCTTTCCCAGTAGCAGGAAATGTCGTAGTGACAGGAGCAACTCTGGGAAGATGAGAGAATCTCTCTCACGTAGTGCTTACTCTGGGTGTATTTGTTTATTAATGAACTTGTTGGATACATGTATTGTTTCTTGCCAAGTATTGGCAGTACCTAGAAATAATTGGGCCCTTTGGGATAAAAAAGGGAATATTTATTATTATTTTATAGTCAGTTCCATAAACTAATTATCCTTTTTTCTTTGAATCAAGTGAATAAGATCAGAATGATAGATGAAATCTTGAACAACTACTTCACTGAAAACTGAACAGGATATTTTCCTACAATGACATGGATTCATTATAATTTTGGTGTAACATCTAAACAAAATAATTTATTTCTCTGTGAAATACATGTAAAGAGCTGATGATGCCCTAAGGAAAACATAACCAGAATAATTTGTAAACCATCTTAAATTTTTTCTTTTCTTTACTTGTTTTTTTTATTAGTTAGGGCACTTGTAAGAAACACAAAGTCTGGTTTTCATAAGAGCTAAGCTGATCCTGCTGCTCATTCACAATCTTTTGTTTGTAACATTGCAATCATTTCCACAGAAACCAGTTGTGATGTCAGAAACCAGTCCTATAATTTTTGGAGAAGGAATAAGCAGTAACACCAGAGTTAAAAAAAAAAGAAAAAAAAAAGAAAAAAAAAATAATCAACTGTGGAACGCCTTAGCTGGAAGCTGGAGGCTAGACATAATAGGTTAAAGGAAACTAAATAAATTAATAGAGTTAAGTCCACAAATAGGCTATTAGCCAGATGAAGGTAGAATGGTTCCTAGCCTCTGTCTGTGCAGGTAAGAGGTGGATGGCAGATAGAGAGCATTTGATCTTAGATTTTGGTACCCCTCTGGGGGGCAGGGAGCCTGGGGATTACTGCCGATTCCTGTCGAGACGGAATTGGCGGATCGACCTGGACTGACCTGGTTAATGGCATTCTTATTCTTAGGAAACCAACGATTCGACATTTGTCTTTTGGCAAGAGCAGCATCTACCCACAGTGCAGATGAAACTACTGTATACTCTGGGAGGTTTTACTACCCTCAACTGGGCATTGTTAAAACCTCAGCCACAGGGTCTGATGGCATCCACAAAGGACTCTTATGGCTTTTGCTTAGGCCTGTCACTACGCGGTTTTATAATTCGTTAAGGCGGTTTAAATGTTTACGCTGTACCGTCCAACAACCACGCCCTTTAATCGATATAAAAGGGCTCTTAAATCGAGTTTCTGTATCCACCCAGAGAGGAGTTAGCGCTAATTGATATTACAATATCAGATACGTTGGTGTGACGGAAATCGACTTATGCCTCCGGCGAGTATCCCACACTGCTCAACTGACCGTCTGACAGCAACTAAACCCAGATGACAGCGCAGGTAACAGGAAAGCCCGCGAATTTTGAATTTATTTCCTGTTTCCCAGCGGTGGACTCTGGATCAGACTTAAGGGAGATGGGGCTGGATGCAGTTTCAAATCCCAAAGAAGAGCTCCAGCATGGCCGTATGGAGTACTAGATCTGATGCGCTGTATGGGGAGAAAATCTGTTGATCAGACTCCGTTACGAAACAAGAAAATGAGACCAAAGCGTTGAGAAAAAAAAATTTCCACGTATACACAGCACTGCGCTGACAGCGTACGGGAAGGCCAGAGAATGACTCAAATGAGCCATCGTCGAGGGGTACTGAGACTCCAGCTATCCACATCACAGCATCTCTGAAAGAAATTGCATTCTCTGCTGATGCTCCATGGTGGTTCAAACCACATGTGTCTGCCGTGTTCAGGGAATAGCTCCAGCCCCCCCATCACTCACGTGAAGAAAGGGAAGAAATGCATTTCGGATGGCTTCTCATGTCATCCTATGGTGTACTGAATGCTGCGTTTGGTTAACGCATGCATGCGCAGTTGACGAGACAGGTCTCCGCTCTCTCCCTCTCACCGGGGGAGCGTCGCACATACTGACTGATATCCGGCGTCGCCATCAGCCCGTGGCGCTCCTGGCTGGACCCTTTCAGGTGAGCGCTGGCGGGGGCGGCCGGGTAAAATGGGAATACTCCAGTTACTCCCAGTAGATGTACAGAACGGCTGGTAACCAGTTCTTCACTATACGCAACTGGAGAGGCTGACATATTAGCCCCTCCCTTCTGTGTAAAGAAAAACACGAGCGTGTACTGCCTGACGACAAGCACCGGGCGGCTGCCTCCCGCTCATTTTATCTCCTGAACAGTTGTTCTGTTTCTTATTCTGATTCTTTATAACTCATGACGACGCATAATCGGGTGCGGGACACTGCACGTATGCCCGGGAGTTTGGGGAGGAGGTAAGGCAACGGGGGGTTGTGCTGGGCACCCCTGTGAATACTGACAACGAGCACTTGCTCTGATACATAGGTCCTGCTAATACGACGTTGGCCCCTAGTTAGGAGGACTGACTCTATTTTTAGAAACCTCAAGGGGGATTGACGTCAGTCCCAAGTGACGCCAATCCCAAATTTGCTTTTGCGTTGCCGCCCGCTGGCCATTTCAGCCGCAGGGGCATTCATGATATGCAGTGGACAGTACAGAGGGATGAGGATACCGTCATTTTCATGCCAGTTTCCCTCCCGGCAGTAGACGGTAAGAACACCGTCTCCGTAACCATCTCTGCTATCATTGCAAAGCAAGTGAATGCGCTTGTGTAGCGCCCTGGATGTCGCTCCTCGTCTCTCCGCGCATCCAGTACAACTATGGACGTGCCGCGAAAAAAAAAAAAAAAGCTGAACGGGCTCCTATGGTGCCGTGCTATGGCGTTCTGCCAGGGCAATCCAGGGAAAAACGGTGCGAACGGATTCAGCGATGTTTTCCCGAGGAGGAAATGACTGACGAACATTTCTAGAAACACCCTCGCGACATAATGATTCAACCAAATTCAAGGGCGGCGGGAAGACTGCGTGAAACTATGGGATAGCTACGGAAGAGCTACCCCAATTGCATGCTTCAGAAATCGCCGTTAGCCTCGGATATGGACACAACGCACCGAATTACTGTGCCTAGTGGTGGCCGCATGAATCGAATTATAATTCAGTTTTTACCCGATTTAGCTAATTCGATTTATCCCCTAGTGTTAGAGGGCCTTAGCTCACCATCCAAGTGAAAATAAATCAGAACAGGTTTTTGTTCAAGCGACTTTTTGTAGTGTTTGGGAATTCGGCTGTTCAATAATATTTCCTTATTTAGGAACGCTTAGATTACTTTATTTATTTAATTCATTGTAATTGTTTATAAGTCTTGTATTATCATAGTTTTCAATAAATAAGTCAATTGTTGATGCGATCACTCTGAGAAACCACGACATTCTTATTGGGAACCTCTAATACAGTCTGTTAAAAACATTTCATGAAGAGACTATTGTAAGGAGATATCTTTCCTCTGACTCTTCACTACAGAAACACTCATGAAACCAATCTC
>NC_133773.1:119166197-119261907 GCF_003597395.2 Chelonoidis abingdonii | reverse complement strand
ATATCCCCCCCTTAGTCTCCTCTTTTCCAAGCTGAAAAGTTCTAGCCTCTTTAATCTCTCCTCATATGGGACCCTCCCCAAACTCCTAATCATTTTAGTTGCCCTTCCTCGAACCTTTTCTAATGCCAGTATATCTTTTTTTGAGATGAGGTGATCACATCTATATGCAGTATTCAAGATGTGGGTGTACCATCGATTTATATAAGGGCAATAAGATATTGTCCATCCTATTCTCTATCCCTTTTTAAATGATTCCTAACATCCTGTTTGTTTTTTTGACCACCGCTACACACTGTGTGGACATTTTCAGAGAACTATCTACAATGACTCCAAGATCTCTTTCCTGATTAGTTGTAGCTAAATCAGCCCCCACCATATTGTATATATAGTTGGGGTTATTTTTTCCAATGTGTATTACTTTACCGCATTAAATTTCATTTGCCATTTTGTTGCCCAATCATTTAGTTTTGTGAGATCTTTTAGAAGTTCTTCACAGTCTGCTTTGGTCTTAACTATCTTGAGCAGTTTAGTAGAGATAAAAGGAATTAAAAGAGAGTGGTATTTTTCTCCTTGTCCAGAAGTACCTTACAGTAGTTAATTTTAAACTGCAATTTCTATTGTATACTCTATTTTCAGAAGTTATATATTTAAGATGTTTTAGGTCCCAGTCTTGCAAATCAAATACAACTTCACTTATGAGAATATCCCTATTGAAATGAATGGGGCTGCTCCAGTATGTAAAAACAAACAAACCTGGTGTTAAGTGTTTGCAGGCTGGAGCCTGATCTAACTTGTTGCATGTAGGCAGGCCCCTCGTGAGGAATCAGTTGCACGATTGCGGCCATAATCTGCAGAATCAACAACATAAGGAAATGAGAGGAGGTTTTTGCTAATATTTTGAAACGAGGTTCTGGGTTTAATTTTGGAAAATCGTGTGAGTAGTAAGGAGGTGGTTTTCTGAAATCTCAGGAAAGGTAATGGCTTTATACAGTTGGTGTCATTTTCAAAAGTGTACATATATTTCTGTTAACGTGCACATTGTGGCAGAAATGACTTTGTTTTGACTTTTACAAATGTCTCGTTTCCTGACAAAGGATATGATGCTGCGAAGACTTCTGCATGGGCTTAGCTTTATATACGATGAGTAATTCCCCTTGCTGCAACGTCCATACTTCAGTGCAGCTACTCCCAGTGAACAAAATTAAGTGTGTCTCTAAATCTTTGCCCCCAGTCCTGCACTTGTACATTACCTGTGTGAACTGCTGATAAATGTATAGCATGAGTCTCAGTTAACGAGAAATGAAATCTAATCATTTGATGGTTGATACTAAATGAGTAAGCAGTGGTTGTTGATTCACATGTCGGTATGCTGATGTGTTTGGGATTTTTGTTATCTTTACAGATCAGAATCTGACAGATGCCCACACTAACTTGGGGCTGTGGGGGGATGGCAAAGGTGAAGATGAACTGTCACCTGAAGAAATTCAGATGGTAAATTCTGTTTTTATATCTTCCCTCCCCCCACCTTTCCAGCTAATGCTATCTGTGCATATGATGCCTTAAGGAACACAATACACGCTCTCACTTGGCTGTTGACTTGCTTTTTATGCAGAGTAACTTACCAAATTTCTGAGTAGCAGCCGTGTTAGTCTGTATCAGCAAAAAGAACAGGAGTACTTGTGGCACCTTAGAGACTAGCAAATAACAAAGGTGCCTTTTCAACTTGGATTCCTAATTCTTAGTATCAGTTAATATTTAAAATTGCTACAAAAAAGAGAGACTGCTGTGCAGCCATGATATTAGTGAGACAGTATTTTTCAGCAATTAAAACTGCCCATTGAAATTTAAATTTAAATTGCCCTTTTAAATTGCTGCTGTAGGTTGCTGTTTCAATCATCAGACAAAGGAAGTCATGGCAACATGAAGAAACTTTTGGAAGATAAAGATTGTTGCTGCTGCTATTGCTATCCCTATTTGAGTTATTCTGTTGCCAGTTACTCTTATGTAATTTCATTCTTTTTATCTGTGAATATTTAGTGCTTATAAAAGAGATTGAGCAGGTTTTTTTAGTGTGAATAGGCAGCCTACAAGCTTTCCTTCATAGCTGTCTGTGCAGCTCACTTCTTTGCCACCTTATGAGGCTTGTTCTCAGAGCAATGTGTTGGAAAGCTAGAAAACTCAAACCCTGGGACTAACAAATGCTCTGATCCCAATTGTCAGAAGGGTAGGTAAGGAGAGAGGCAGTCTCCGAGGCTCTTCCTACACTAGGGAAAATTTCTGAATCTTTCGTGCCATTGCTAACACCAATTCAGCTCTATCAAAAGGGGCATTGCCAGCAGATCGAGGGACGTGATCATTCCCCTCTATTCAACATGGGTGAGGCCTCATCTGGAGTACTGTGTCCAGTTTTGGGCCCCACACTGCAAGAAAGGTGTGGAAAAATTGGAAACAGTCCAGTGGGGGGTAACAAAAATGATTAGGGAGCTGGAGCGCATGACTTATGAGGAGAGGCTGAGGAAACTCGGATTGTTTAGTCTGCAGAAGAGTGAAGGGGGATTTGATAGCTGCTTTCAACTACCTGAAAGGGGGTTCCAAAGAGGATGGATCTAGACTGTTCTCAGTGGTGGCAGATGACAGAACAAGGAGTAATGGTCTCAAGTTGCAGTGGGGGAGGTTTAGGTTGGATATTAGGAAAAACTTTTTCATTAGGAGTGTGGTGAAGCACTGGAATGGGTTAGTTAGAGAGGTGGTGGAATCTCCTTCCTTAGAGGTTTTTAAAGTCAGGCTTGTCAAAGCCCTGGCTGGGATGATTTAGTTGGGGATTGGTTCTGCTTTGTGCAGGGGGTTGGACTAGATGACCTCCTGAGGTCCCTTCAAACCCTGATATTCTACGAGTCTAATGTCAGCCACTGGTTATCACCATCATTTCATGCTGTATCAGTTAACCCTGCTGTTGGCAGAGCTGATTGACATGGTGCTTTAAAACGCAAGTAACAGCTGTAGCCCATCTATATGAGGTCTCCATGTCACTAAACTTTCCCTAGTGTGGACAGGACCCAAAGTATTCAGAAACCAGGTCTAGTGGGACTTTGACATTACCACTTTGTATTGCACTGAAGCAAACTGGAAGCAATACAGCAAACAGGCCTTAGGTTGTAATGTCCTCAGCATGACTAGTGTTGCTAAGCAGAAGGCTGCTGTATCCAGTAGTATCTGAAGCTTCCATGATGGTATTCAAGAGTAGTTCTATGCAATGTTCACTCTAATTTTTTCCATCCATGTGCGGATTGAATTTTGTTATGTGCATCAATATCGAGGTAATGTGTGGATATGCGCCACCAGTATATATTTAAAATATATATTTTTTAAAAATTACCATAGGGATAATTACTCCAGCCAGGACCGATTAGGCATTTAGAACTCACTACTCAAAGAATTGAATGTAAGCATAAGAGAGAAATAAAAATTGTGAAAGGCATAGATCAGTCAAATAACTAACACAGCAGCACTTTGAAAGAATAAAATTACAGAGACTGTAAGTGCATTGCAGGAAGTATCAAGAAGTAACAACAACAGTAATGAGGGGGGAGGGATAGCTCCGTGGTTTGAGCATTGGCCTGCTAAACCCAGGGTTGTGAGTTCAATCCTTGAGGGGGCCACTTAAGGATCTGGGGGCAAAAATCAGCTAGTGAAGGCAGGAGACTGGACTCAATGACCTTTCAAGGTCCCTTCCAGTTCTAGGAGATTGGTATATCTCCAATTATTATTATTATGTTATACAAGTATGTGTTAGGTGAGTGTGAAAGACTGTATGTGTGTGAGAGAGACACATGCTGCCCCCTTAAGTATGCTGCCCGTTTAAGTTGATTGGCACTCACCAGTCTGAAGCCTGTTTTGTTCAGACACAGCAGCAGCTGCCAGCAATCTCCTTCCTACTCCTGAGCCCTGTCGTATCCCCTCCCCTGCTCTGTGGAGATGGGATACAGGGGTGGGGGGGAGGAGGACACTCTCCCCCCTGCTCCACACAGCAAGCAGGAGGCTCTCAGAAGCTGCTGGCCAGGGGCTCCAAGGCAGAGGGCAGGAGCAGCACAGCAGTGGGTGGAGGGGTACCTGAAGTGTACGACACTTGATAGACTGTTGGGCAGCCATATAGCTTAGAGGGAGCTTAGGTCCTAGGTAGAGCACTATAATACCCATCCTAGACATGACAAAGGTGTAAATAACTGTGGAGAGGGCTACAGCTAAGGAAAAAGGTCACACTCACTTAGCTAATCACAGATTAAAAGAACAAATACTCTTGACCACAGTTGCTGAATGTCTAGGAGGAGGGTGAGGGACCAAAACAGCCCCCTGAATTGCAGACCGCATTGCGAAAGAGTGAATGTGGCCCCTCTCAAGAGAAAGGAGCAGACATGATACTACTTAAAGCCCTTAACAAGCTTCCCTGGATGATGATAACCTCCTCCTCCTCACGCATCTTTTTTTTTTCCTCTCTCAATCTGACATAAAAAGGCCACTCTTTCACAGAGGCCTCTCTTCTTCTGTTTTCTTCCAGCAGTCTGGATGCTAATGTTAAAGCTCTCCATGTAAATCTCCTGCAGGTCAAATGGAGGTTAACGCCAACTATTTGAGTTGCTATATATAAAATGGTTTTCTAATAGTTGATTAATAACCTTGTTAGTGTCTTTTCTTTTGGCTCTGTGCTATATACTAGGTTTTGGACCAGTTGCCATTCTCTTTATTCTAGCAGTTTAGAATAAAGTTTCATGGCATCTCTATACAGTGTTTAAAGATTTCTTTTTAAGTGCTTGAGAAATAAATATTCACAAGGAGATGATGGAAGGAATTCTGGAATTCACAATCCTGAGCTAGCTGTAGTCTGACCTTCTGTCAACTATTCCTAAGGGATAGCCGCTGGATGTTTTTAGAAAGTGCATTATTACTCCATGCAGTCTTTCAGAGTCCTCTTGCTCTTCATTTTTATTTTTTATATACTTGCACTTGGTATTGTCCATCTTACATCGGCTCACTTTTTACACTTCATTTGCTGTGTGTCACGAGTGACACTTAATATAAAAAAAAAAACCTGCCTGAAATCAACATTGACGTTCTGAACTAAATAAACAAATACAAGGCCATCCTGTCACTTTTATTCTTAATGTGCCTTGTTGTGCTGACATTTGGCAGGATGATACCCCAAACATGACGATGACCTTACACCCCTACCAGGCCTAGGCAAGTGAAGTAACTTGGGTTGGAAGTTTTAACCTTAGCTCCAGATTTAATAGCCTGGTCAGTGGAGCATCAGATGCAGAATGCTACTGAGTTTTGTTTTTTTTTAAATCTCTGCTTGCAAAGTGATATATTAACATAGTAAGTAAATTGCTCTTGGGATGTGCATTAGTTTACTTTTAAATATTAACTGCAAATTTTCACTTCAAATGTGTTTTTGTTATCAACAAAGGAAAAGTAGCTTCCCTTAGTACTGGAGCAAATAGCACTGAAAATACAGCAGGAAACAAGAGGTGGAAGAAGCATACAGAAGCAAGCTATCACTATAACTAGCGTTACCCTCTCTCCTGCCCTCACATACTTAAAATGTTGCCAAAAGTCAATCCTGAGCTGGTTGGCTGATTTTCTTTTGATGGAGGTGTAAGCTTGTCCGTATGTTGAACCTTCCTTACCTGCAGTTCAAGTGCTGGAGTCCTACCTGAAAAATCCCTGATATTTTACCCAAGTTCTCTTTCGCTATACAAGCATTGTAAGAGGCAAATATGGCCAGCATTAATCAAAACTGTAAGTAAGGTACTTCAGCTTCTCACCCCCCCAAGTGGGATTTGAACTTAGTGTTATCTGCCCTTATGGTTCCCCCCTTTGACCTGTTAGCCTCTTGCATGTGGTCTTTTTAGTGACCATCACCTCCATGAGGGAGAGTAGGTGAGCTGCATGCCCTGCCTTGTTTTGTTAAGGACAAGGTACAGTTTAGGCCACAGTTTCTCTCCAAAGGAGTACGTGTCTTCCATCTCAGTCAGTATATTTACTGGTTTTCTTTCCAAAGTCACAAACTCGTAAGGACAAACCAAAGCTCCACATTCTGGATGTTCTGGCTTTTTGTCTAGATATAATGAAGCCCTTTCAGATCTCTTCCCAACTATTAGTCTCCTGTGCAGAACAATGACTGTCCAAGTGGATCACCAGCTCTTGTTGTCATGTGCTACAACATGTAGGTTGCCACCCTTCCAGAAACACTGTCTGTACATTCAACCAGAGCGTCCAACATCCACAGCATTTGTAGGAAACATCCCTATTGTGGATACTTGTAGAGTAGCAATGTGGTCGTCAGTCCACACCTTTGCGAGATATTGTGATTGCCACCGGGGCAAGGGAAGATACTAATATAGGGAAAGCAGTTCTACAGTCCCTCTTCCAGTGAGATTCTTCGCCCCACCTTCACTGGAAACTCTACGGGAGTCACCTAGTGTAATGGACATATGCAACTACTCAAAGAAGCAAGAACGGTTACTCACCTCTCATAACTGTTGTTCTTCAAGATGCATTGCATGTCCATTATACAGCTCACCCTCCTTCCCCAAACCTCCAGGATGTTTCAACTAAGGGTCGGGTATGAAGGAAGTGAAGGGTGGGCAGCATGGCTCTGCCCTTTATACCCTCAGCTTGGAGCATGAGGGCACCAGGCATAGGCATGGCCTCTATGGATACTGCTAGGGAAAACCCTTCAGCACTGGTGCACAGGATGCCCACACTTCTAGTGTAATGAACATATACTCCACATCTCGAAGAACAACAGTTATGAGAGGCAATTAACCATTCTTTACTGTTATTGCCCTCTTTCCTTCTCTCGCTCTCTTTTTTCATATGAGCAGTAAGAATGTTACTGATATAATCTTTTCCTACCAATTGATGCTTAAAGTGCTTCTAGCAAGACTTAATTCTATTTTCTAGACCTAATATAAATAGTTTTATTATTAAATATAACTAGATGAGGCTATTTACAAAATGCAGGGATGTGTTTAATGGTTTTGGCTAAATGAACTGCACTGTCGCCAACACCTGAAATCATTTTTGAGCAATAGTTCTGCAGGTATGCCTGAAGTTTGGAGACGTGCTGGCACCTAGCCAAAGGATTTTGTGTATATTTTGATGAATTTTAGGTTATTTTAATATTATTGTGTTGATTAACAAGAACTCAAAACTGATAAATTTCCAAGCTGTTCTGAAAGATTTTCTCCCCCGGCAGAAATAAAACATTTGACAAAACACTGGGCCCAATTTTTCATTTGTGTGCAAAAACTAAATTTAGTGGAATTACATTAGTATGAGTAGAAATCAGGCAGCTATATGCTCTTCCTTTGAGCATTGCATTAGGACATTGTGTCAGATAATATGTTTCATCACAACACTGCATCAACCTAGTCTTTTCAATGCAAGAATCTCAATGTGCTTTACAAATGTTAATAAATCCTCACAATATCCAATAGCTGATTTGATAAGAGGCATTTAGACATTTCTCCTCTATTTTTATGTATGCTATTACAGGAGTAGTTAATTTTTATTCTTTTAATTCTTTTTCTGTGAATAATGGTCTATAATGATCCAGTTGCATGGAAGTTACATTTATTTTAAGTAAATTGGCTCCCAAAACGTACAAGGTGAGAAATACTGTAGAAACTGGAGTATTGGTTTTAAATTGGAATGTTTAAATTGGGTTTAAATTGGTTCACAATCAGTGTTTCATGATCTTTCTTGAGGGTAAGATAATGAGTTAAACCTCTATCATATGGCCACAACTGCAATTTAATTCATTATTTCACCCACAGGAGAGATCATTACATGGTCCAAAATGGTTGCAGACTATTGTATGATTTGTGCAATAAATCCTAATTTATAACCCATAGTGCAGGTATATTAATGCTTTTATAGTTATTGTAAGCAGATGTCTTGTGGTCAGATTGAGTGTAATTAAATCTGTTTCTGTTTGAAAAGGTCTAATTTCCTCAACTACTTTCATCTTATTTTTTGTCTATGGTTAAATCACATACAGACATTTAATGATGTATCTCTTGGGATAACAAAAAAGAACTCTGATTATTACTTTTATTCATTAAATCTTGGGCAAAGTCTAAGCAATTTGTCACTTTGTACCACCCTTTTGTAGCAGCATATTTTACTGTCCTAAAAAGAGCTTTCTTTATTAAGCCATAGATAGTTGAGCTATATTTAGATTGCCGTAGTTTCAGTTTTATGTTTCTATCATGTAAATTCTTTTGTGACATATTGATGTATTATGTGCACTGTGTTCTAACCTTTTGTTCAATTGACTGTTCTATCATAGCTTATTACAGTGCAGACCAAATAATTCATTAGCCATCATTTCAAATTACAAAGTTTATCTAGGGATATTTTTTTAAAATCTGAGTGGAGGATTTGGGATTTCTTTTAGAATACATTCTCAAAGTGGATTTATACTATTTGTAACAGATCACAAGCATTTACTGTGTATTGAAAATCTGATTTCTAAACTGGTTATACAATTCTTACTAGAGTGCTAAAAAATGGTAAAATTTTTGGTGCTGTATTTTTAATGCAGGACTGTTCTGTCAAAGTTAGACTCAGGACTCAGTTTGTCAGACCACTCTGTTTTATTAGCACAGCGCTCTGCTAATAACATCCAGATAATGTGAGCACCATGCAAGACACAAACTATCTTATTTATACAGATAAAAGAGCGGGAATTAGACAAAGGGACAAAGAAAAACAATAACAGTAAAATGCATCTGGGGCACAGCATGCATATCCTACTTCCTTCCTAACTCTTATCGATCTAAGGCTAATACTTCACTCAATTGCCCTTAAACGGTGCAATTGTTCTATGTTAATATCTGTATCCTGACACCTGGATTATGCAGCATTCCAACAATTTTGCTTAAAGGTACAGACAGCATTTCTTTAATCCTTCTATTTTCACAATATAATTCATTCTGCTTTACAGTTCCAATTTATTCCTGCAGCAGCACGAACAAGTTTGAATAGTCCTGCGTGAAAAAATTCAGCACCAGCATTTACAAACAGCTATAAATTTCGTCCTTCTCCAGTCAATTACTATCTTGACTACTTGGTGCTGGACCTCCTGGGCTTGGTACACCACTTTACTTCAGGTTTACACTGTGTTGACTCCATTTAATATTACAATAGTGTAAACCTGACATAGTGCAGTGGTGAATCAGTCCCACCAGGTTAACTCTTGTAGCCATTCATTACTATAAGAGTAAATAGTCTATACTAGTCATTAGATTTGTTAACACATGCTCCCTTTGCGAGGAAGAATCTCCAAAGACAAGTCCTTGTCATGGGAGGTAATTTAATTATTAGGTTGGGATGTTAGGATTTCTGCCAGAATCTGTGGGCAGGGGAATAGGCTTGACTGCGTATGGATTGCTGCTAATAAGATTGAAGCTTTGGGAGACACTTTCTAGAGTGCTTCAATGCCTGTGGGGAATGGGGGCATCACTCTGTAGTTGAGGATGGGTAGGCCATGGCTGTGGCGCAGTTGAATATTCCAGTTACATGGAGTGTAGCTGTTACAAGCCACCCTAAAATATAATCTGTAGAACAGGGTAGGACATTTTGGAAGAAACAGATGAATGGAAACAGATAAATTATCGTATTTAGCACCTCCTCTTCTGTTTGTTAATGTCGAGACATAATAATTGGACACTTAGTCCTTTTAATTGGGTTAATGTTCATTTAAATATCAGAATGAAAAAAATGCCATCACAATTACTAAAATAGATCTTTCAAAATGTAAGACAGTCTGTTGTCGTGGTGACCACTCTGTAACACCCCCTGTTGGCCAAACGTGGACACTGAAGGCACCTCTGTCGTTTCTCCGTGAGAGCTTTCCAGACACCACGCTGTTTCGAGATGTGACCAAGTCACAAACAACACTTCTTCCAGGGTAGCACCAAGTCACTAAATTCCCAGCAAACCACAAGGGTTTCTGCCTTTCAGGAGTTCTCTTTCAGCCATGGGCTTGTTCCAGCCCCTTTCTGGGCTACAGTTGAGTTTGTTTGGCTCTGAGATAGCATGCCATTTCCCCCTGGAATACCATTTCTAGGCATTTCCCTGGAATTACCGTCCTCATCCCTGCTGGGCTCTGTTCCTTGTGTCCTTCCCTACTCTGGTGTAGAGCACCAGGCCACAAGGCTGGTAGCTTTGAATACACAGCCTCCTGCAAGACCATCACCTCAGGATTGTCAGGGCCGGTGCAAAGAGATTCGCCCCTAGGCGAAACTTCCACCTTGCACCCCTAACCAGCTAAACCCCCCCCCACGGCAGCTAACTCAGCCCCCCATCTGGGGAGCCCCCTTCCACTGTGACAGCTAACCCCTCTCCCCCCCGTCCCCCAACGGCAGCTAACCCTGCCTGGGGAGACTCCCCCCCCACCACGGCAGCTAACCCTGCCTGGGGAGACTCCCCCCGCCCCACGGCAGCTAACTCTGCCTGGGGAGACTTCCCCCCACCACAGCAGCTAACCCTGCCTGGGTAGCCCGCCCCAGCTCACCTCGGCTCCACCTCCTCCACTGAGCACACCGGCGCTGCTCTAATTCTCCTCCCTGCCCAGGCGTGTGGCGCTGATTGAAGGAGACTTCGAGCTGGGCAGTGTGCTCAGCGGAGGAGGCAGAGTGGAGGTAAGCTGGGGGGGGGGAGCTGTTCCTCTGTGCACCTCCCCCCCCGTTACTGTGGGCAGCCCTCCCCGTGCGCCCCCCCACCCAGCTCATCTCCACTCCACCTCCTCGCCTGAGGAGACTTTTAGGCGCCCCCAACCGCTAGGCGCCCTAGGCAACCACCTAGTTTGCCTAAATGGTTGCACTGGCCCTGAGGCTTGTCACAGGAGCCTGCCTGCTCTCTCTGATTCTGCTCCAGACTGATCTCTCTCAGCCCTTCTTCTCTGAGGCAGATGTCCATTAAAGCATCATCTGACACCCCTTAGCCCTGCCCTTTCAGGCTGGGAAACAGCTAATTAATTGTGGCATATGGGGCTGGTCCCAATTCTCCTTAAAGGGATCAGTCACATTGTGACATCATCTATCCGTAATGAGTAAATAAATCCCAGAACAGTGTATCCTGAAAAGAAATAGTCTAAAATTCAGGCTTCCTTTCTTGAAGGGCAAACTTCCTCATCATAGATCTGCTTGGTATGTTCTATACCTGGAATGGTCTAATGGTCACTCTGTGAACTAAAACCATTTGGAAGGGAAGAAGTGCCTGACCATACCCCCCCCAAAAAAGGGAAGAAAAAGAATTTGGACTGTTGCTGTGTTGGAAAGTTGGAATAGTGTTACCAGCAGGAAAGAAGAATACTGGATTGTTATACACAGTATTCAGTGACATATCCTAGAAATATGGATCAACTAGTAGACATTATGGAGGCACTGTTTAGGCCTCCATAGTTAAAGCAGTGTTGATTCAGCGTCTTGAATCTCTGAAAGTAAGATTCAACTTCTGTGTTAGTACAATTCCAGTGTATCTTCCTGAAATTTGCAGCACATAATCTATAAATAAAGACTGAATTTTCTGAGGGTTTTCAAATAAATGTCAATTAGCTTGAGATAAAAGTAGATCTTTTGAAAAATTTGTGCTGTGAGCATAATCCTTTTTTATGCTAAGAGGACTGGGGGGAAAGTGATAGGGTGAGCAACGAACATTGTGATTAATTATGAAAGATGGCAGCATAATGGCATTAAAGTTGCCTGCTCATGCAGATTGGAGCTGCACAAAAGCTGAGTTTGATGAGGTCTGTGCCATATTGTGCACAATGATTTACATGCAGTATCTTGAAAAAATTAATGATGAATTAAATGTTTAAATTACTCTGAAGTATTGAAATGTTTACATTGTCCATCATTTAAAAAAAAAAAAACAGCTTAGGGCATTTTCAGTAATGTCTGTGTGGAAAGCGAAATGTCTAGCTACCAACATGAGACTAATTTTACATTACTGTAACTACCCGTCTTACCTGTTAAAGATCATGGTTCAGGCAGTTACTAAATTCCTCTGCTTTTTGCATTGACATATAGTGTTCTGAGTAATTTTTGCTTAATCCGTACAAAACTTCTGTTTCTTAGAAATACTGGGCATTTGCTCAGATTGCTACTAATTCCTACTGGACAGCGCTGCGGAGCCAGTGCATGGAGTGGGGACAGCACATGGAGTACTTATGACTTTCCCTCCGCCTAGGAGCTGGAGGGACATGCTGGCCGCTTCTGAGAGCTGTGTGTGGAGCCAGGTGGGGAGCCTGCCAGTGCTGCCAACCGGACTTTTGATGGTCCGGTCAGCACTGCTGACTGGGTATTCCAGTCAAAAAGTGGACACCTGGCAACCCTATAATGGAGAAGCGTATTTTTTATTGCTAATGAAATTGAAACTTGATTAGATTATGCAAAACACAAAGGAAGTGTTTTAATAGATGAGTTCAGTGTAAATAGCAAGTGTTCTTGAAAGAAATGGAATAATACTCATTCTCTTTGCACAGTTAAGGTGCTGGACTATTTCACTCTGGTCCTGTGTGAAATTATTTGGAGTGTGGGGACCATATTTTCCACTATTCCACTGCTACGTATGGGGCTCTATATTTAAAAAGAAAGTATATCACAGGCGCATCCTACCTTTTGTGTATTATAAGTATTAATGTTTCATATTCAGTAAAATTTTCACAGAAAATAAATCAACCCGGCATTTTCAACCTACAGCTTTTCAGGGACTCTTTGAAACTTTGTAGTGGTTGATTTCAGAAGCATACCTTCTTGGCTCCTACTCAAGCACTGCTCTTATAGAAGTAATCAACATAATTCTGAATTCCTCGGGGTGGGGTTTTCAAATGGAACTTGTGACTTTCAATGGGATTTGTTCTCCTATATCACTTAGGCACTTTGGAAAATCCCATCCCCCATCTAAATACAGTTTCATAATGTGGTGATTAGGGCATAGAAACAGACAGTTAAGGGTTAATTCCTCTTTTACCTGTAAAGGGTTAAGAAGTTCACATAGCCCAGCCAACACCTGACCAGAGGAACCAATGCGGGGACAAGATGTTTTCAAAGAGGGAGGAGGGAAATGAGTCTTTGGTCTGTTCAGTAAGTTTGTGCTGGAGGAAAGGATCCAGGAATCAGCCATCTAACATTTTTAAAAGTAGTAAGTGTTTAGAGAAGGAAGGTATTAGATTATGGTTATTTTCTTTTGTGACTTCCTTTTGCATAAGAGAGAGAATCAAATTGAGTTTCTTTGTGTAACTTTAAGGTATTTGCCCAGAGGGACATCCTCTGTGTTTTGAATCTGTTGTCTGTGAGAGTCGCTTGCATGCTAATCTCACAGAGGTATTTCTTTCGCTCCTTTTCTTTAATTAAAAAGTATTCTTTTAAGAACCTGATTGATTTTTTCCTTGTTTTAAGATCCAAGGGTTTTTTGGATCTGGGCTCACCAGAAATTGGTGGGAGGTGAATCAGTCTCAGTCCTGCCAGAAAAAGGGGGATAAAGACTGGGGAAATATTTGGGGGGAAGACAGAGTTTCCAAATGATTCTCCCATAAACATTTGTTTAAACTATTTGGTGGTGGCAGCTACTAGATCTAAGCTGGTAAATAAACTTAGGGTTATCTCATGCAGGTCCCCACATATGTACCCTAAAGTTCAGAGTGGGCGTGACACCTTGACACCTAGTAAAATCTGTTTATGGTTATTTGCTGGGAAAATGTAAATTTAAAAGCTGCTTAATTGAGAAACCCCAATTTAAAATGAAGAGTGACCAGTTAGAGAGACTGCAGCTGTACTGGCCTTTGCTTTATTTTCTAAAATATCAGTACTAGATGTCAGAAAGTTTTTATATTTTGGCAAACTCAAGCTCTTCATTTCATACCACACATAATATCTATACTATAGCTGCTTCTCAAGTGAAAACATATATTAAGTCAGGAGGAATGTTGCTTTTATTGTGTCTTTTGTGTACTTGTGCATTGAGCAAATCTGTAAAATCATTTTGGCTCATCATTGGGGGAAAAGAGGAGAATAGTGGCTTTTCAGGTGGCTGGTTAAAGCAAACATGTTCATGTTGGGTTTTTTTACTTCCCAAACTGGGGTGACTAATACAGAAAGATCTCTGTAGCTCTTAAACATTGATTGCTAGTGAATTAATTATAATTAATACTGAAATCTTGCTTTCTTGTTTAGAATGTCTTTTACAACAGTCTGATCTGTGAGTTCATGTGTTTTTTGTTGTTGTTTTGTTTTCCTCCTTTAGTTTGAACAGGAAAACAAGCGACTTGTTGGTGAGATGAATAGCCTATTTGATGAAGTGAGGTACAACTTTCTCTTATTTGCTGGGTTTGCATGTTTTATAACCAGGGTCCTGTGTTCCAGGGCTACAGTCCACCTCTTGCTAATATCTTGCTCCAGAATATGAGCTTTCATTTAAAAAACTGAAGTCCATAAAGTTGGGTATAAACCTTGAAAATGTGAACTGAATGTAAACTCATGCCATGTTGTTTCCCGAGTCTACAGGCAGCCTGAAAAAAATCTCCACAAGGTGTTTGATGTTTCCATTTGATGGATTATGTCTGAAACTTAAATGTAGCTATTTAAATATTAACTGTTTCATTGCTGATCATTTTAATAGAAACATCCAGATTGTTTCCCTATAATGCCCAATTATCTCCCATGCTTCTCCAGCTGAAAAAGACCCAACTTCCCACCTACGAAACCCCTCCATCTTTTCTCTGACAACTTATACCATACGTGTGTTTTCAATACAAGTCTTCAGCAATCAAAAACTGTAAACATGGGGTCAGCTTAAAATAAAATAGATATGTCAAAATAACTAATCTAAGGGCTACTGTAATTGTATTATTCATTTCCATATCATTTTGATAACACTCTTCTCCCTCATTGTTAATATAAGTGAAGCTGCTACAGAACTTCCAGTATACTCCAGCACATCTGCAGGCTCCATTCCCTCTCACCATAAACATGGAATATTTGTCCATTACTGCTAACTAAACAAATTGCTGATAAAATGACTACCTTATTAATAGTGTGATTTGCTGGGTTTGAGGATTTGAGTCTAGAGTGAATCTGCAGTGGAAAATCTGTGCACTAACACAATGACATATCTTGGGGGGTGTTTTGTTTTGTCAAGACAAATTGAAGGGAAAGTGGTTGAAATCTCCAGACTTCAAGAGATATTCACAGAAAAAGTCTTGCAACAGGTAAAAAAACATTTGCTGCTGTAACATCAAAATGTCAAGAGAAATAACTGAACTGTATGCTTAAGAGAAATGAGCTTTTCCTGCAGACATTTCTCAGCTGTGAAATTGCTCTGTGTCTTGTTAGTTGCATTATGTTATCAGAGATGTGAATAAAAGAAAACACAGACACAGAGGAAAAATGGAACTTAAAAGTCGTGTTTCAAAGTCAAATACATGATGGCTTTTCCTGCATAATATTCTGAGTAGATACATCTTCCTAGTAACATTAAAAGAGAGAAACTCTTGAATTAACTGTTAAGGTCCCTTTGCCTCAGAACAGTGTATTATTAATGTTGCTTGTTACTTATGCTCAGTTAGCGGCATTTTGGAAACTAAACATCTTTCCTAAAACAACTGGTGAAAAATTATATGCTACACGTGGGTCTGATACAAGGCTACTGAAGTCAATGGAAGTTTTTCTATTGATTTCAGGCTCCTAGTGACATAGACAGAAAATTTAAGATTTAATTAACCCTCGGTCCCTTGAAGATTGGTAAAGAAGCACATAAGATATTAAGACACATACTTGTGATCTGTTCTGACCCAGATCTTTACAGTTAACATTTTCTGCAGAATTTGTCATTGTCTTTATGGAACTCTTGCTCAACAGGACACCGAAATTGACACTATTCATCAGTTAGTTGTGGGTGCAACAGAAAATATCAAAGGCGGCAATGAAGACATAAGAGAGGTAATGTTACTAAGTAGTGTTTCGATGCATTTCTTGCTACTAGCTATCAAAGCGTTTTTGCCTAAGCAATACCCTATACCATGGCCATATTTGCAACTTGTAGCTACCTTAGGGGTATATCTGATTAACAATAGTAGTGTGGGTGGAACCTACCTGGATCACTTACACTGAAGTGTAGTCTGTGAAACTTCATGTTTCACTAATGTTGATCTGAACAACCACTGGGACCTGTAAACTTTGCTGGTCTTCATCTCCTTGTTGAAGATGAAGATGACCCTGCGCTGCATGTAGTCACCTATGGCAGTGTCCCTAAGGAGGTTAGTGGACGAAGACACCACTGAAATTGATGGAAATGTAGTCTTGATACATTATCTTGATCAGAAGAGGCCCTTCCCCATACTGCATAAGATCTTGTTTATAGGTTCACTTATCTAAATGCCTAAACTTGAATTTAAGACCCTATCATTAGGCACTTATTTTTGAAAATCTGTTTGGGACATTATTTTCAGACACTTGATTTAGGATTGTTATTTCTCAGATTCGGTTATCCAAAAGGTAACATGGCGTAGCGGGCGGAGCATATGATGGCAGGGATGAATTTTTTTAGACTAATTGTCAACAGACTAAATAGATTATTATTAATAATAATCAGCACTCAAGTACAATGCATCTCATTCATCGCTCTCAAATCATCATTATCTTCATTTTACAGCTGGTGGAACTGAGGCACAGAGAGTGTAACTAACTTCCCTAAGGTCACATAGTGTGTCAGTGGCAGAGCTGGGACTAACACACAGATCTTCTGATCCACATTAACTTGGGGAAGTCATTTAACCTCTGTTTCAGTTTTCTTACCTGTAAAACTCTTTTTAAGATCCACAAATGAAAACTTCTCTACTTAAGAATTGAGACTGATACTATTAATGGTAGTCTATTGATAATAAGTCTAAAATAACCCCCCATCCTTACCATTTCAGTTGAAAAACAAATCTTGGAATCAATGTTTGCTATTTTGAACTTGGTCATTTACAATATTGCTTTGTCCTAGGTTAAATCAGCCCTCAAGTAACAGCTATTAAGTTATTTAATCACCAAAGAGCTTTAATAGAAGAGTTTAGAGAAGCTTTCTCTTGTTCTTAGAAAGTCAATGTTTGGCATTGAAATAGATAATGTATGCATTTTTTAATCAATTCTTAAACACTTTCTTTAGAACTGTTCATTATTGTGCATGGCATATGTTCTATCATTAACTAACTCAACTATATTGGTAGGATGGGGGATTGCTTTTTTCCTTCAGTTGACTCTGCTTTTGAAATTTTGAGGCCTGAGTCATGGGGGGAGAATCTAGAGAAATATGGGCTAAACTCTTCTCTAAGTGAAGTCAATGGTGAGTTTTGCCACTGGCTTAAACAGGTGACTGGGCCCAGATGGACTGTTGGTTGAGTCATATAATGGAAATCTAGTATTTTTAAGGAAAAATAGTCACTAAGCTCATATCTTCCTACAGGCAATCCAAAAAAACGCTGGATTTCGAGTATGGATCCTTTTCTTCCTTGTAATGTGTTCATTCTCCTTGCTTTTCCTGGACTGGTATGACAGTTAATAAAACAACGTCTATGTGTTGTTTGTATAAGATATAGACATTCCTCCTCTCAAAGCAGGATACACTATTTGCAAATGTCATACTGTTGTGACTGGAAAATATTTTCTAGCAAAAAAGTGTGTGTATACCACTCTTGCAGTGAACAGATCAACACCATTTAAGTCCATTCAGCAGCTTCATAAAACAAAAGGTAGTCTTCCAAAGCTAAAAACTTTGAATCAGCTAGCAAGTAAAAAGCAGGCTCAGGTTTAGTAAGTTGCAAGAAATTTTCAATAAAATGTAAATTATACATTTAAGAAATTGTAGGCCACCAAGCCAATTAGTGGAAAGTTCACGATGTACAATGAAGAAAATTGTTGCAATGCAGACAGGGTTGAGCTTTTCTATCTCTCATCTCAGATTTCTTTTTAGTCACATCACTCACTATAAATTGTAATAACTTTGTACATCTGTGAGAGCCACGCCTAATCCTGTAGAATTAGTTTGTGCAGGAGTCATTTGTATTTGTTGGAAAATGATTTTCTTTAACATACATGACACTTCTTGGAACCTAGCATAAGTAAGTAAAGCTTTATAACAGTGTTTAATTATAGTAAACACATTGTGATGCAACTGATGTATTGAGATGTTGGAACAAAGCTGAAGAATAGATAACATAGAAGCCAAACTTTTTGAAGTATTAAAGTTATTAACTACCTAAACAAAAAATAAACCCCAGGAGCTTATGACCCACCTCCTGTTGAAGTCAGGGGGAAGACTCCCATTGACCTCAAGGGCTGCAGGATCAATCACCAAACAAGTTTTATGTTTCCAGCTGACTGAAATTTTTGAATGTTTTCTTTTGAGGATAGTAACTAGTCTTACTGTTCAGCAAAGTTGTTTACTGGTCTAAGTTTAAGGGGAAATATTTAAATCACATCTCTGAAGGATAATAATAAGCAAATCTTATCGTATAAAATTTGAATTCATGTTTTTGGTAATTTTGATCTAAAAGTTCATTTTACTGTGTGTCTTGGGAAATGTATGTCAACATACTGTATGCAACAGACAATATCATCCTTATTCTTTATTTTGCATGAAGTGAAAATGTCAAAAGTTACATGTGAATTAATTTACATTCAATAAAGTACATGTCTACTAGCAGACAAAACATGGTATGTTTTAATGTGTTTACATGAGTTTGAACTTTTTTTAAAATGCAAAGAAAATTTTGGCACATAATTTATTGCTTTTTATGCATTCCACAAAGCATAATAAACAAAGCTTTTTGTAGTTCATAACTATATAATGCACACTTATTGTTATGTTTGGTATCAAACCTATAGAATTGAGAAGCAGTTGTGATTTTGTACTTTATTGGTATGTAAAGTTCTTGATACTAAAATACACTGATAATGGATTAGAAGAAAACCAAAAAGTGGAGCTGACCAAGTTTGTTCTACAGAACTAGACAAATAACCTATGGTTTCCTTTCATTTTTGTATAGTGTCTACAACAATGGAACTTTTGACATGTCCACTAGAAAATCACATTAAATAAATATGAAAGTAAAAGTGAATCTCATACCTAAAAGCATCACACGCTTATTTTGTCTAACTGGCAGATTAATAAAATTTTTGTAATGCATATTTAAGATTAAATGAAAAAATTGTTTCATACAAATTAAGAAATGTCAATACAATGAAACATCAAACTTGAACGTGCACCCACAATATACTAGACTTATCTACATTTTTTCCTCAAATCATAAACAGTTATGCTTCTTCAGTTTTGACATGTCATTTTAAAACAGCAAGTAGTATAAACTAATACATTAGTTTCACTTGTGATGTCCTGTAGTTTAAAAATCAGAAAATTGCAAACAGCATAGTTAACTCAAAGCAATTCAGAATATATATCAAAAAAGGGGAAAGTATTAATGTTGTATAAAAGGGATTTTTTTTAAAATGTTACTCCCTCGGTCATATCAGACAAATTACAGAGGGCTGACTACATCTAGAATGAAAGGCTTTCTGCCTTTCTTCAGTGTGATCAAAGGATGTCCTTTCTCATGAGAACACCCTCCAGTTCATAAGTTGCCTTTACACAACTTGAACAAATCCATAACTAAAACTGTGTCTCGTTCCACTGTGTCCTATCCAGTTTGTGTTTCAGTCCACATCCTTACTAATATACTAAAGCCATAGTGGGAATGTAGTGAAATTTTGTTGACAATAATAATAAAACATTGAGCATGCCTTGTTGCAGAGAACTTCATCATCACATACAAATCAACAGTGAAGAAAAATGCTACCTGACAGTTTTTCTCCATTCTAATCATTACAGCAAGTCCTTGATATCAGCCGTGAGCTGAAAACAAGTTTTAAATACAGCTCTTCGCTAAATGAGAGATCGCTCTAGTTATGGCTATGGTGTTTCAGTTTGCAAAAATGGCTACGTAATGAAAACCAAAAGTATCAGTTCAGACAAAGCACATTATGTGAAGTCCAAACCACTGAAAAATCCAGTGAAAAACTGTCAACATCCAGTAAATTGCAAGAATATCTAAAGTTGATTTCTTAACATTGAAAATGGTGTCAGAGCTCTAAAGCGATGCTGATATGCACCTTATTTTATGCCCATGAATGTTTTGTAGCAAGTTTTATTTTTTGCAAAGCAGTATCAGCAAACAGAAGCAATTGCACCATAAACATGAGTAACCTCTAAATTATCCATAATTATATTTAATGAAAAGTTCCTTAAAGTCCCTTAGTTACCGTCAAATGACAATTATCGCACTAAGCTGACTTCTCAGCAGCTTCAGTCTCCTGTTCAGACAGTTTCTCTTCTGACAGTACTGTCATCCATGGAGACACTGAGCGTGTGATGGTTTGTTTGGCCAGATTGTAGTGGTTTATGACAGTGTAAAATTTCCCTCGAGCGCTGGAGTCTTGTTCAGAATAGTAGTTCTCTACTCCAACTGGAATGCATTGATTATTCTGGAAGAAAATCCACCATTTACATTAGAGACTGTTCCAAAAGACAAGTAATTTCTCTTTATAGTCTTCATGATTTACTTGTGTGAGTCTAGAAGCACAGGGGTGGCTCCAGGCCCCAGTGCTCCACGAGGGCAGCAGGCAGGCTGCCCTGGTCCCGCGGCTTCGGCGGAAAGCAGCCTGCCTGCCGTACTTGGGGCGGCAAAATTCCTAGTCTCGCCCCTGTAGAAGCAACACCAATATTGTTGTAATGATACCACTATATACTGGTCTTAATAATCCAAATTTATTTTGGAATACGTTCCTCGCTGTGATAATCTCCTACATCACATCTTATTTTCATGAGTCCCAAGAGGACAATAGTCACGCAATTGTATTCCACTATACTTCAGTACAGTTATTATACAGACACTCTAAATTAGCAGACAACATCAAGCAGTCAAATTTAGTTTGTTACCTTAACAAGGTTTTTAAAAAGGCTTTAAAATTTCTAGAACCAGACCTTTTTGGTGCCTCTCAATTCAACAGTTAGCAAATTCAAGCAGTTAAAGCTACAATTCCATAGTTAGATATGGCTATAGGCACTTTAAGAGCCTGGTTTCAGTCTGTGTTGAATAAAAGCTAACAAATTTGCTGTTGCCAATATATGAACACACTATGACAGCGTAGTAAACTTAATGCCACAGCAAAAAAATATGCTTACCCAAAAAGTAACCAAGATTTTCAAAAATACATGGCTGAAGTTAAACATGGATTTAAGAGGTTAGGCATCTAAATGTCGCCACCTTTTTTTGAAAAATTTGTCAGATGGGGACATGTGCATGCATGTACATGCTTTCATTACCTGTTGGCTAGCTCTAAGCTATCATTCCATTGATGCTGTAGTAAGCAACACCAGCATTAGCTAAGGCAATTTCAACTCCGTTTAGGAGGCTAGTTCGAGTTAAGATAATGAAGGAAAATATAAAAATCTTTTCTCAAGGTGCTGGTACTTGCACTACTCAGATCAGTCTAATTATGTCTATCTCAGCTAGAAACATTTAAATATGTTATGTTAAGTCTCCTTACACAAATGGAATATTTATATAAATAATATTCAAATATACAATACATTTTAATTGCATTCTCCCAGAACTCCGCAACAGCAACAACATTTAGTGGCAGCACTTCTCAGGCACAACAGGGGGCATGTTAAAATGACAACCTTAATGATTAGATACCACTTTTACAGTGTTTAATTTCTGTTTGTCAGGATCCTCATCTTAGTAGAAAAGAAAGTGGCTTTTAATTATGTACCAATAACTTGGATTCCTCAAACAGCTTAATATTTAAAGAGACAGACAAAAATAAAACAAGATATTCTGGGAGATGCAATGAAAAGTGTTAATTCAGAATAACGTCTGTCCCCTAAAACATTGGGGTAGAGCATGCATTAGCTAAACACTCACCCCATTCTGTGGGCCACACACACACAAAACTTAAGGAAAAAGTAAAGGCAAACCAAAACTATGAGGTTGTATAGGTTAGATCTATCAAGAAGGGTCTGAAGAATAAAATATTGTGGTAGGTCTGACCAGTGCAGGAGGCATTGCTGCCAAAGGGCATTTGAGTAAACTCCCTTCTGAAATCCTTAACTTGTAAGAACACATAGGAGTTGACTTCGCAGTTCTAACCCATTCATCCATTTGACAAGGGACAGTGGCTCTACCCAACAAGATTCATTCTACCTAGATTTTCCTCTTTGTCTTATCACTAGCCTGTATCCTACAACTGGCTCCATAGATTATGTCCTAGCCTCACTGAAACCAATAGCAGCACTGCCACAGTCTCCAGTGAGGCCAGAATTTCACTCCATCGGAGCAGAGTCCTAGGCTCATGCAGAGTCCTAGTGAAGTCATTGGGGCTCTGCATGGACACAGTAGTCTCAGCACCCAGAGGCAGTTGGAGGATGGAATCCTTGGTGAGGAATGGCAAAGGCAACTCTGGGATAGTGATTATTTCATTGTTTTCGCTCAGCTGCAGCAACCATCTGGAAACATCCATTCTTAATATGAAAAACTAGAATAGTTTACATTAGCACTAAAACAGAAAAATGATTAAAATGCTTCTGTAGTTGGCATTTATGGCAACTGTGCTTTCATTATAGACACAAAGCGGAAGCAATGCCTATGATTCAGGTTGCCTGATTCTTCTCATTATAGGCCCCTATTATCAGTTGCTTGTAACTTTGACGAACTGAGTTAATATTCCATGTCACATGTCCAACTCATCTACGTTGCATATGGAAATTACTACATGGATATGACACATTCTGTATGTGATTCTATCAGAACCTTAACAGTACCATTCCCTGACTTTCCTGCACTTACATTTAAAACTGTTACACATTCACTGTGATGTAATGGTTATAGAGTGTGTGGGGAGCCTTAAAGATGAAAGGGGCTGTATACATTTAAGCTGTTATTAGTGAGTATTTCGCCCATCTGTGGAATGGGTTAAGATGTAGGGAAGGGGAGCACAATCCACTTGCCTAATTAAAACTGAAGGGGCAAATAGAACAGAATTGCCAGCAACAGAACCAAGCCAAATCTACTTGCAGTTCAAAAGGTACCACAGGATCTTTAATTGATCATAAAGGCACTTCATTGTCACACCCAAACAATAGCTTCCCAAATGGCACAGTATCCCCTATTAGTATATATATAATTTTTTTTTTTTTTTTTATAGTCACCAATGTACACAGCACATGGCAGAACAGCTTGAGACACACATACTAGAGATTCCATCTTGACTGGATTCCTACTCACACTGAAAGGATTTTGGCCCTTTGAGGAACTAGTAGGTGTACCTATTGTATGTCTCAGCCCAGAGTTCTTGAACATTCCCCACCAGTAAGGTACTGGTTGTGGCCAACAAATAAGCTCCCTGTTGTAAATGTTCTGTGGGTCTGGTTCCAGAACACTACCTGCCCTGCACCCTGTGTCTTAGTTCAGGACATCAGCCTGTATCCTTTTTACCTATTTCCTAATTCACAGATCATCACCCCTCTGTGTTACTTTCTTACATAGAGACAGTGGGTATGCCTCAGGTCTGGGACACCAGTCTTTTTCAGAGCCTGCTGCTGTAGCTAGTCATAGGTGGAGCCCTTCATGCCATGGCAACTGTGGTTTCTAGCTCTACTTGAATTGGGCTGTATCAAGTTGGCTTTTGAGTTTTCTTGAGGTTGGCTGTGTTGATGACCTCAATGCTTCCTTTAGGAGGAGAGTGATCCTCTTCAGCTCCATTAACTTTGCTGTGTCAATAGCTTCAGGTGTAATGTGCAAGGCTGATGTACTGAAATGGTTTTGACCTACTGTCTCTGGGTTCAACAGATGGCAAGTACTCTGGCATCTGGGGCCAAAAACTCCTTTCTAGATATGTTAAGGTAACTCCATATCCTGGAAAAACTGACCCAGGCTGTTTAGATGAGAGTGGAATGACCCATGTCTCCAGCTGAGACTCCTGTCTGATCTGTATGTAACCAGTTAAGAGTGCTTCAAAGATGCGGTCTACCTTGTGGCAGATATCTGTGTTAGGCTCACACTATCAGAATTCACTCAGCATCTAAATAAGCCATGGCCTTTTGTCTACTGCCCAGTGGAAGGAGACTTTATTGTGGAAAGGCTTAGAGGCTATAAAAGCTATCCAAATTGGGAGCCAACACAAGTTTATGCTATTGAGACACTGGCACAAAGCTGCACCATGATGTTTATTTCAGACGCAACAAGGTTGATTCTCAAACTCTCTGGGACAGGATCACTGACTCCCTAAAGCCTCATTATTTCCTGCAGCTCAGTTTTGGTTGTCAAGGTACAGAGCTGTCTCACAATCCAGGAACCTCTTGGCCTCGAAGCAGGAGTCAAGACACATGCATTATAAATGGTGGCATGGTTGTAAAATAGGTGCAAAGCTATTCCATAGAGCACAGCTACTATAGCCTTGACACAAGTAATTCCAATGCATAACATGCCATGTGATCCACCTCTCAGCTAGAGAGAGACATGGAACTGACAAAGCATCCATGACATTAATGATCAAAGCAGGGTCTTACTGCCATGAGATTTCCACACAGCTGTGCTCCAAGCATGAACAACAACACTGACAGCCTCCTATCAGGCACTGTCAATACAGCTGGTGCGTCATGGTCTAAGCAGCCGTACCATTGTCATGGAAGATGACAATGTATTATTTGTAAGCGCAAACAGACACTTTGAAGCCTTGGATCCACAGAACAATGTAAAGGTTTGAGATAGAGGAGCCTGAGGCATCCATGACATAGGACTGTCCATCTCAGCCAGGCACTGATTCAACAAGGGCCTAAAAACAATTTGTTTTAATTTGAAGATACCCCACAATGTTTGGGGACCAAAGCAGAGTAGAGTAAACTAAGTTTGACTCAAGGATGCAGCACTGTGGTCTTTATGCAAAGATGCCCCCTGGCACTAGCACTACTGATGCAGGACACTCTTTACCCTTTGCAAGCAAAGAACATCAACCTCCTAAGTTTGGGAACGTCAATGCAAGAGAACTTCAATGCAGGCAAAGTTAGCATAGACAAAGTCTGCCCAAAGAGCTTCATGGTCAATGTAAGACAGTTAAATTAATTTTGTTGGTGCAGACTTTTCCTTGGTCTCAGAATGGGACATCTGTACAAAGCTTTGTCTCATCTTTTAGAAAAGAGGCAGAGACACAGGCATTGGCACCAGAGACACTAAAGTCAGCATCATGTGAGTTTTAGGCCTCATGACATGCAGATCAATTACTGCAGTGTAGCTTTGATATTCTATGGATTTCCCTGACAAAAATGTAAGTTTATGATCCCTTGTATCATGAGATGGTCATAGATCTAAACTTCCTTTTGGAAATAGTCTCCACAAAACCCTCACCACTGGGAATGTAACAAGCAGCAATAAGCACCTTTGTATGAGCTATATGTACCAGTGCATTAAATAGCCAGAAAGCTTCGAGAGCCATGGGAGATCCCAACTGTCCTTTGTTAGAAGGACAAGACCAAGAGTAGGAATCCAGTCAAATAATAATATCCTCAGAAATGCTGAATTAGAGGTAAGACGTTTTCCCTTCACTGACTAGTCAAGGTAGAAAAGGCAAGCAAAGACAAGAGGACATGGAACAGCAATTCAGGTAAGGGAGGATCTAGAGCGTTTACTGCTGAGGAGAATGATACAAGTCTTCCTGGAAGAAATAGTCTTTATTACAGTAGCAGTTAACAGGCCCAACTGAGATAATCATTCTAGGCACTGTACAAAGACGGACAGGTTAGGAGAAAAAGTATTATTGTCCCCATTTTAAAAATGAGACACAGGCAGAGAGAGAGCGCAAGTGACTTGCCTAAGGTCACAAGAAGTCTCCAAGGCACAAACTGAAGTCTGATCTCCTGAGGCCCTGAACTCACACAGCGTTGCTAAGTGAATGCCTTGGTATCTGTGCCACCAGGAAACTAGCTAACACTCCCACAAACAGAGGCTGAACTTGTTGGCTCAGCAGGATCAGCTCACTAGCAGTAGACTGCTGATTGGACACATCTTAGCATCAAGCGTCCTGTTCCTGCCACAGCCCTTGTTTGAGCAGCCAGTTGCTAGGCCTGCTGCTGACCAGACCAATGAGACAAAGTTCCTGCTTCCTCGCCTGGTTCCCACCCCTTGTGCCTGTTACCATGTCCTGTTCCTGCTTCCTCACTCCAATTCTGGCTGTGACTCCCGACCACAATCCTGGGCTCTGACCACTAGGTCAAACCACCCATGTTACAGGCCCTGATGGGCCCAGTAAAGTGCCTTAAACACAAAATCATGTATTTATTTTAAATAAGAATTTAATGGAAAAAAGGTAGTTTAATAGAAAGAAATGAAAGGATGTTGTTAAAAGCTAGCAGTATAATAAGAGGCAGACAATGATGGTGGTGAATTTAGAAGTGAAAGAAATCACACTGCTCAGCTGTATGTCCAGAGAGAAATTCGTCACCATGCTCTTGTGAGAACTGTGATTACAGTTCCAATCTCTCTTTCCCCCCTTCCTTCCTAGTCAATTCATTCTCTGTTATCTTCATGCTACCTCCCTACCCTTTAACACTGTGTATGTAATTACATTAATTAGCAAAGATTTTTTCCTATAAATATATATTTTTCCTTTACTGGATAGTTGATAAGTGGGGTGTTGAGTACGCAGAAAGAGAGAGAGAAAGCCTTATTATATAAAAAAAATTATGCAAATAAACATAACTTTCCCAAGGATAAGGAAAAAGTAGCGGAGACAGTTCTGCATATTCTTCGATTTTTCTAAAATTTGTGCGCTTTACCTTGAAAACGAATCCTTCTGGACAGGTATGATCATACTTGTAAACCTTGTAGACTACTAGAAATACAACACATGTTAGGAACACAAGGGCAAAAAGGACCAGAACAGTTACCTGCAAAGAGAAACAATACATCATTCTTGTTAGTGATGCATTACTTATTACATTATCATTCATTAATGTACTTAACTCCTGTCTAGTATCAGTGTGCTTTGCAATAAAAGAAAAATCAAACAGATCAAACAGGTAATTAACCACTAAGAGGTGAACAGAGTAGCAAGAGTGCTCCCGTTCCTCTCACTCAGAGAAGCCGGAAGATAGTTCTGGTCATTTGTTCGCTGCCTAGAGGGCTGTTGTGACAGTTAGGCCTATAATTTTGTCTGCTTGGGAATAAACCATGAAAAGTAGTTGAAGTATTACTGAGACAGAGACTGTAGATAGTTTAAAAATAAAAGGAGAAATGCAGGGTGGGACCCATGCTATAAAATATAAACTCCAAGGAATGCTGAGATCAAGTATTGAAGTTAGTTATTATAAGTAAAAAGTGTTCTAGGAATATACCTCGGTTCCTCAACAATCCGTGGACTTTCTGTGTTGGAAGCTTGGCACTTGTTTTGAAGTGAACATTTTATGGTGGTGGAATAGAGGCTGTATCTACTGACCACTCCTTTTTGGGTCTAAAGAAGTCTTTGAGAGGAAAAGAGAAAGACAGAAGGAGGCTACTGGGTCGTAAGCATCCCATCATGGTTGCCCCCACCAGTCTTAATACTGGACCCAAGCCTTTGTCATCCCTGATCCTTAGAGATGTTCATTGACCATATCAGGTGCCAGTTAGAGAGGACCAGATGATACCTAGATACTCTACTGGCCAGTCAGGCCTGAATCTACCGACCCTCACCTCTGGATTACAGTCAGCGCCAGACCCAAGTTCCTCTCCTCTCTTGCTGCCTCATCTCAACTAGCTTCTTCATTCCACGACAATTTATACCATCTGAGTACTTATGTAGAGGACAGATCAACAGGGAGGATGGTTTCCTTCTAGAAAAAAAATATTAAAGAAGAAAACAAAAATCAGGTCTGAGGAGGGAAGAGAACAAGGAGAATTTGTAATATGAAACTCACTACGTGGGGCATTTCAGTGTTTAACTGTTTTTTGCCTTCTTGTAATAAAATTTATCAGTAATGATTTAGGACGCGCTTTTTCCATGGCTTCTAAGTTGAGCTTGAATAGATCTGTCCTCGCATGTGTATACAAGCCCTGACATTGTAAACTACTGTTTTAATGATCTGAAGATGATCTGCTGGCTGTTTAATACCTTGGTGCACCACTTATTATAACAAGGCCGATCTCGGGTATTGAAAGGTTCTTGTTTGTGACCTTTCTGTGTTCCGTATGTGCTTGAGGCCTGCTTGAGGACAGAATGAGGTGTTTGGTCAGCACGGGTTGCCAGCAATAGATGAGAATATAATATAAGCCTCAGTCTAGTGTGCATCTTTGGTTAAGCTGATATTCTTTCCCCCAATGGATTCAAACAGGGTTGGCTGTCAGGCAACTATATTCAATCTAATTGCCACTGAGTGGGTGCAAGACGAACTTTCTCTATGCCTTCTGGAGCGTATTGCTGCCCCTCTAGTTAGGGGCATTGAACTTTTGGTTTAATGACCTTTGCGCAGTCTGGGGATTCTTTTGGTATTCTCAGTACTCCTAGTTCAGTAGGTTGCACCGAAACTTATCACATTCAGGTTGCATTAGAGAGATGTCTTGCCACCTCGCAAATGGAAATACAGAGCACGTGTGTCACAATAAGGCTACTTTTGAAGACTAAACTCCAAAAACAATCTCCAGCACTAGCCTGTCATTGTTCATAGCCATGAGCAATCTGTGCTCAACAGACTGTACTGGTTACCAGTCTGTTACTGAGTAAAATTCATGGTGTTGACTTTGACCTACAAAAGTCCCATCACAGAGGGTCTTTTTTCATTGACATCAGTGGGCACAGACTCCCATTGACTTGAAAGGGTGCTGGAGCAGAGCATTAGACAGTCTTTCCCTAAGCACTATCCTGATGGTTGTGATGTAAGCTCCCGTGTTCAAACTGCCTATTCTCAGAATGGAACTGTGCGTGGGACATTGGCTCTGGAATTAGAGTTCCACTTGTCCTTAGAAAGCCAAATTGGTTGAGATAAAGGGCATGTTACAGAGCGTCTCTCATCTGGCCTTTGCCTGAGGGATGTGTAGCCTGAGTGAGTTTTATTTGTTCTTTGGGGAGTTGTCTTTGAAATGACCTTGTTATTTTTTAGCTGAAATTCTAAACGGATGCACAAGTGCCTAGATGCTGCATGAGGCTGTTGGGTTTTTTTGGACAAATCAGAAAAAAATAGCACGTTTCAACAAGAGAAACAACAGTAAACAGAGCCAAACAAAATTAGGTGACTAAGTCGTCAAAAGAGAAAAAGGATTTCAATGGAATTTGGATTTTAAAAAGAGCTAAGTAAGCCAGCTGTACAGATCTTTAAAGGAGAAGACTTTCACTGCACTAGGCTTACATTAGCAAGAGACAATATTCTGAGATTTTAGAAAGCAAGAAAGGATTTTGGAATTCTGCATTTAGAGACAAAAAGAAACCTGTGGTCTCTTTACAGAAAGTGCTAACCAGGGCTGGGAACCTCATCCTACAAACCCTATTCATGGCAGTGGGACCACTTGTGACATTTACAGATTTTCCGTATCAGATTTTGGGGCCTTGTCTACCCTAGAAAAAAGTTACCTTTGCTACAGGTCGTGAATTATAAATGCTGATACTCCTAGCTTGCAGTGCTGTTGTAGCCATGTTGATCCCAGGATATTAGAGAGGTAAGATCTCCCATTGGGCCAACAGAAATAGGTAGAGTTCTCTGAAAAATAACTGCTCAATGCGCAGGGGCAGTCAAAAAAGCTAACAATGTTAAGAACCATTAGGAACGGGATAGATAATAAGACAGCCAATATCATAATGCCACTATATAAATCCATAACCTTGAATATTGCATACAGTTCTGATCGCCCCATCTCAAAAAAGATTTATTAAAAGTGGAAAAGTGAAGGGCAACAAAAACTATTACATGTATGGAACAGCTTCTGTATGAGGCGAGATTGAAAGACTGGGATTTTTCAGCTTGGAAGAGAGATGACTAAGAGGGCATATGATAGAGGTCTATAAAATGACTGGTGAGGAGAAAGTGAGTAAGAGTGTTATTTACTGCTTCACATAACACAAGAATCAGGGGTCACTCAATGAAATTAATAGGCTGCAGGGTTAAAACTTAAGGATGTACTTCACAAAATGCACAAATTGACCTGTGGAAAATGTTGCCAGGGGATGTTGTGAAGGCCAAAACTAGAGTCCTTTTTGTCAACTCAGATAAGTTCATGGCGGCTAGGTCCATCAATGGCTATTAGCCAAGATGGTTAGAGATGCAACCTCATGGTCTGAGCGTCCTTAGCCTATGACTGCCAGAAGCTGAGAGTGGATGACAGGCGATGGATCACTCCATGATTGCCTGTTCTGTTCATTCCCTCTGGCATTGGCAGCTGTTGGAAGACAGGATACTGGGCTAGTTTAGGGTGACCAGACAGCAAATGTGAAAAATCAGGACGGGGTGGGGGATAATAGGAGCCTATATAAGGAAAAAGACCCAAAAATCGGAACGGTCCCTATAAAAAAATCGGGACATCTGGTCACCCTAGGCTAGATGGACCACTGGTTTGACCCAGTATGGCTGTTCTTATGTCCAGTCCTGCAGTTTTACTGTGAGTTGTGGGTGCTTGGCACTTTGCTGAATTAGGCTCTAGGGGGCTGATTTTCAGGGGTGTTGACTACTGACATCTCTCACTGACCTCATCTGGAGCTGTGCGTGCTCAGAGCTTCTGCAGATCAGGTCTGAAATGACTTGCCCATTGTCACATAGTCCACAACTGGAAATAGATCCCAGGGCTCCCAATCCTCAGTCCCCAGGTCTTACCATTCTCCCACACTTTATTACCTAATCTAATTAATAATGGTATTCAAATATGAATTCTTATTCCTGTGATGTGTGCAATTTACAGCCATGCTACATTTCCAAACCCTTAATTGGAAATCTCTTGGCTCTTTCCAACCCAAGCAGGTGTCTTCTCTTCCTCCCATCTGGGCCCACCTCCAATATACTCCTCGCATATGCCTCTATGGATATATAGAAGGAGATGGAAAGAATAAGGTCCCTAGATTACAATCTGACCTCTCCTCAGTTCCACCCAATTCACTCATCCGCTCCTCTAGCCTGACCAATGCCTCATCTACCTTCCAACAGCCAAATTTCTCCCAATCACACAACAACCCTCCTTTTCACACTCCAGAGCAACCCTCCAGACTGATCCAATCACCTGGCCAGAAATCCACTCCTCCCATACAAATCCTCCCCATGCAAATCTCCATCCTTACAGTAAGTCTCACCCACCAACCCCCAGAACCCACATTTGATCCTCATGGCCACTCCATCAAGAACCACCAATTGCTCATTGCAATCTGGGGGGTGGGAGGATGGAGGCAAAGGACAGGATCAAGCTGCTTCACATCCATGACTCCCAACTGAAACAGTCTCTCTGCTGCTTCTCCCCACAGTAACTTTTCATCCTTTCCCTCATCTAGGGGAAGGTTCTTTTCTTCCTCCCACAGTGGTCCTGGCAGCATTTCACTCTCATCCTTCGTTCTAATGGGAGGAGAAGGTAGAAATTCTGGTGCAGACACAGCTGTTCTCTTCCCCAAAGGGACTCTGGTTCTCTTCTGCTCATAGCAGGCAGTTTGAACAGTGCCTGAGGTACCGACACAGTGTGAGTGAAGAGTTTGTGTGCTAGTGAGCGTGCATGCCTGAGTACTCTCCTGAGAAGCATTTGGGTCTCCACCATTTCACAGGAGTGATTACTCGTTAAAATGATTTTTATAAGTACAAAAACAGTTCATGGAAATATTTCCATTACATTGTTCTTTAAAAAAAAAAACAAAACTAGAGACAAGAACCTAAATATTGCGCCTCACTTGAGCTAGTCCTTTTCAGCTGGTTTTAGAGAAAGCTCTGGTGTAATTGCTCAAACGGAAGAGGTGACAATATATTAAAGCATATGACAGATTTCTGAATAGTTTTTAAGTGAAAGTCTAGCCAGAAGCTGGGGGGGGGGGTGTTATAAACCCTGCACTGGTGATAAAGGGGTTAAAGAACTGCTGTGGACAAGGCTGGCCCACCTCTCCAGCCCGGTCAGTCATGTCAGGGATGGAATCAAGGTTTAGAAAGCAGAAAGTTCCAGTCAACTGCTGGACAGCTCTGGAAGAGAGCAGACAGCAGCTCTACAGCCTCCGAGAAACAGCCCTCAAGAGGGTCAAACTGATCCTACAAGGAGACAGCAGAATCTGGCTTACCATCCGGGCTGGATAGGTTCAGCAAGCACCACGGCAAGCCTCCAAACGGTCAGTATTGCTATGCTCAACACCTCCCGAGGTTAGGGAATAGGGTACTATGCTGAAAGGACATGAGGAGTGGGAGGTAGGAGCCCCATCCCCTTCAAAACACAGACTATTCAGTTCTGAGTCTCTTGTTTATGCAGATGGGGGCCCCCTACAGGTTTTGCAGCACCCAAGCAGCAGGAGGTACCTGTCAGGAATCCGAGAATTGTGGCAGAAGCCTATTACAATAATCTAGACGAGATGAGTAACAAATGAGCCAAGGTTTCTGCTGTGGGTACAGTTAAATATTTTGGAGATACTAACAAACAAAACTCCTGGGTTCTGACAATTAAACTAACATAGGAAGAGGCAAATGATACAGACAAAAATTAAAAAGTCTGAAAAGCAATGCAATAGGTTTAGTGCTACGAGATCTTCTAATCAATCCATTCCTCTACACTACAACTGCAAAACACACTGTTGAAGCTGTGTTCACCTCTCTCCTTGACTACTGCAACCTCCTCCTCGCTCACTTTGCTGACATTTACCTTGCTCCCTTTCAACCAACCCAAAATGCTACTGCAAAGTTATCTACTGCTCCAACACTATCTGTCCCTCTTCAAATCCCTTACTGGTTTCCCTCCCCTTCTGAATTAAATGTAACCACCTAAGCTAAAAGTCAACTTGTTTCAATGCCATGTGCAATTTAGCTCCCATCTCTGTTCTCTTCTCCTTTCTCTTGCCCAGTTACTTGGTTTACTGCTCCCTTTGTGTCCTCACTCCACACTGTCTTTCAACTAGCCTCTTTCTGCCTGAAGCCTTTCATTAACTCAGTCTATCATGCTTCCACCTTCCCCTCCATCAAATTTTTTCCTCAAAGCATGCATCTGTCGGGAGGCACATAATCCTTCTCCTAAAAGCACGCATGTTAGTAAACATGGAACTAACATGGCATGCTCTAGGTCTACCTGCTCAGCCACTTGCTTTTAGTCCCATGCCATCCCCCAGTGTGTGTCTCCATATTAAGCAATTTAGGTTGTAGATTCTTTGGAACAGGAACCTTGTTCCTGATTTTCTGTAAGGTACCTAGCACACTCATTGCTACACAAGAAGAGTGAAAACCTGTATTTACCTTTCATCCAAGTGACTTACAACCTATACAAATGCTCCACTTACCACTGAAATGCAGGCACATTTGGAAGGAAATATAGCATCAATGCAAAACAGTTTAGGTTACGCAGAGAATTCTATTGTTATCCAGGAGAATTTTAGGCAGGCAGAATGTAATTACACAAGACTAAGTCTGGCTAAAACACTGCAGGTAAACACTGTTGTAAAACGTACCACGAGCTCCTAACCAAATGGTCACAATGTACCTTCCACAGCACAGTGACCCCTTCCATTACGTTAGAGCTTTGGTTCAGGACTTAGTTTAGTAAGCTGGAAGAGAACCACTAGTGAAATCAGCTCTTCCACTTTGTGTGACACCTCTGCTTTCCGTAATGATCTCCGAGACCCAGGAAATCTCTTTGTGCCAACTGGCAGAAGGAACGAGGGACAGGTTTTTTTTTCTACACAACAATCCCTTGAGTCAAGTATATGCATATTAATACACCAAAGGGTGTCCTGCAAAGTCTCTCCCAAGAGCCAGTAGCCCACTGTTTATCGTAATCGTCATGAAATGTACATATGGATAATATTTAAGAAATTACGTATCTATACTGGAAATTATATTCTTAAAGCTTTTAAGTTAAAGGCAGGTCACCTGGAGGTGACATGCCTCAAACATGTTCTGTTCCTGCAAGAGGTAGTAGACGCTTCTCTCTCTGGGCTTCTCTACACTTGATACACTATAGTGGCATAGCTGCATCACTGCAGCTGCACCACTGTAGCGCTTCAGCATAGACATCTTATGCTGACAGAAGAGGTTCTTCTGTTGCTGTAGCTAACCCACCTCCCTGAGAGGCAGTAGCTCGGTCAATAGAAAAAAAATCTTCCATTGACCTAGCACTGTCAACACCAGGGGTTGGGTCTGCTTAAATACACTGCTCAGGGATGTGGATTTTTCATACCACTGAGCAATGTAGCTGGGTCCTTTTGAGGGACCTACCTTTTTAGTGTAGATCAGGCCTAAATCTATTCATTGTGTATTGTCTCTCTCACAGTAAGATTATTTGCATAGTGCGCCATCAACTAATCAAAAGTTTGTGAAATTGGCGAGAGATCGCAAAATATAGAGTAAGAAACACAGCACCATATCTGGTTTATGAATAAAGGTCAAAGGACTGTTTTGATATATCTGGGGTTGCAAAGAGAGACATAATAGAATATCCTTTACCAAAACGACAAGCTGGCAGCATACTCAGTCTCAGGAAATGGGCTGGATGCTCGGAGGGCTCAGGGGTTGGCATGTTTCTATCACTAACCTGCAGAGGGACAACGGAGCCTGCATATGCTGAGAGGAGAATGCCATCTGTTGTCCAGTGCCAGTGGAGTTGGGGAGCTGACCCATGGCAGGCACAGACAAGGCTTCGTCACATTAAGGGCAGGTGGTAGCGAGGTGCCTCACTGCCCTGGGTACCCTTAGGAAGCACACAGTGTCCCATCCAAGTGAGCTCATCCCTCCTAGTTTAGGAGCTCTTGTGAGAGCACAGCCTGACACAACAAGGCCCGATTGTAAAGAGAAAGATTCAGCCTTGAGAAAAATGTGAACTGGATGTCAAAGACTGAATATTCAAACCTATATTACGTTTCAACCCATATTAATTCTGATTCACGAAACACTTCAACTATACATAACAGTTCTATTAAACAGCTACAGTACTGCATATGGTGTATTTTAGTAACGGATATCATATTATGGTGTATGCTTTTGCTAGTTCAAAAGATTAACAGGCTCCTTCTTTCAGAAGGATATGTCTAACATGCTGTGTCAGATCTGGCCATATGGTCAGCACCACATTGCACTAGACTTTCCCTCTACAATTCCCTGTAAAAAGAACTGCCTTTATGGGCATCCTGGTTCCAAGGCCCAGCCTCTTAAGGTTAAGGAGGATGGGAGATGCCTCAGAATTACTGGTTGGGCTGCAGTGCATGATGGGAGAAGCAGCAAGATATTAAGTTTGCCTTTCTCAAAGGACAGAGACAAGGGAGGAGGCAGGACTTGGCTGGGGAAATGCTCTAGGGAAGTGAGAGTTCTGATAAAAGGCCTGCAATAGAAGAACTCTGGGGAAGTTGACAACTGGCAGGGGAAATTAGCCAGGGATGAGGTTCTTCCAACTGGAGAGTGAGCCAGGAATGGAGCCTATGAAGGCATTGGCTAAAGAATTTAGGAAGAGACAGATAGATATAATATAGGAAGTGATCCTTGAAAGCAGAATAAGAGGGCAGTTTTAGAGTGTACAGTCCATGGCAGTGGTCTCCAACCTTTTTACACCCAAGATCATTTTTTGAATTTAAGGGCAACCCAGGATCTACCCTGCCCCTTCCCCAACGCCCTGCCCCACTCACTCTATCCCCCACCTCATTCAATTTCACCGGGCTGGGGTAGGGGGTTGAGGTTCAGGAGGGGGTGTGGGCTCTGGGCTAGGTCCAAGGGGTTTGCAGTGTGGGAGGGGGCTGGCTCTGGATGGGGATCAGGGCTGGGACAGAGTGTAATTGCCCCTGCCTATTTGTGTGATTTTACAATGGCAATCCTATTGGGGGAAAAAAAAAATTCTCTCTCTTGTTGCTCTGGGAAAGACTTTCACAAATAATATAAGGACATGACCAAAGCACCAGTCCTGTAAATATTTACATGCATGTAACTTTAATCACAAATAGTTCCACTGAAATCAAAAGAACTATTCATGTGAATTAAGTGTTTGCAGGTTACAGGCCTTAATGACTAGACACAAAGGCACTTAAGCACATGCTTATCTTTAAACAAGTGCTTTGCTGAATAGGAATGGGATTACTCATGTACTTACATGCTTTATTGAATTGGGGCCAATGTGCCATCAAATCCACAAAGTAACCACAAAAAAATAAAAATATATATATTTTCTTGTCTCTTTTTCAGTTACAGAAACTTTAGGCATTACAAATATGAACAGCTGGCAAAAAGTTTTTAGATAATAAGTTGTTTGTAGTCTTGTGGCTGAGTTGGTCCCAGGATACAAGAGACACAAGGTGGGTGAGGTAACAGCTTTTCTTGGATCAACTTCTGCTGGCGGAAAAGACAAGCTTCCCATAACTCTTCTTCATTAGCATTCTGAAGAGGAGCTCTATGAAGCTTGAAACCTTGTCTCTTCCACCAACAGAAACTGGTCCAAGAAAAGATATTACCTCACCCACCTTCTCTCTTCAGACAGAAATGTCATTCTTAAATTGATTCTATCCCTTTAAGTATGTTTTATACACTTGCATTTCTTCCATCTATTAAAATAGCTTATTGAAACAGTAGAAAGAGATACTATACTGTAGGATTTCAGTAATGAAAACTGTTTTTTCTTAGGAGGATGCCTCTTTTGCTTTTCCATAACCACTTGTAAACATGTAAATAACTGTTTGTCACTTGATAGCACATGACTTACACCATATGGTTGGGCTTTAAATAGGCTTTGGCGGTGTAGTTTGACATGTGTCTAGATGTCAAGGATAATGCCCGAACAATTCATTTGCCTTTGTAAGTACCACATGGATTACAAAATGTACTACAATTTTTAAAAAAAGGCTTGAAACGTATTGGGGAAAACAAACATTTAGTTTTTAAATTGTTTGGAAAGTAAGTGTTTCTCTACCAAAGTTTCTTTCACAAAAGGTAAAAAGCATCATCTTTCAATTGTGCTCTAGTGTACCACATTATTTCTGTAACTGTTGTGTGCGGCTGACAATGTGTGCATCACTATATCAGTGTTCAATGGGAGGAATATCGAACATCTAGTGTGAAATCCTGGCTCCACTGAAGTCAATGAGTCAAATCTGACCTGCAATAGCGTCTTCCTCTCCCCACAATTCCCACCACAGGTCTCTTCTGAGCAGAGACTGCCAGCCATGCTGAACTATATGTAGTGATTCTGTGTTGTGGACAGCTTGTTGGAGACTAGATAAAACCTCTACATGTAATTCAATTGAAGCTGGCTTTCCAAAGGTGACAGAATAATTCCCCCTATTTCCCTACAGTAGTTCCACAGACACCTATTCACACTCTAAATTAGCCATTTAAATTCACGTCCATACCAGAGTGGTTACTTGCGGAAAATTAGAATAAGATTCTCATATACAGACAATGTTCATATTCTGTCCATTTTGGACACTTGAACCAAATTCTGATTTCAGTTGCATTGAAGTAACAGATCCGAATCTGACTGTATTCATCTGATTGAGCTTTAGGGAAAAATTACACTTTAAATCTACTCTAAAACAATTTCAGCTCTATCATAACTATGATAGTGTAGTTGGAATGCAGAGAATATTTTTTATAACTTCTTATTTACCCAACTGCTGAAACAAATGAGCTACCTGACATATGCACATGCTGGCTGCTTAGTTTGTCATAATGTAGAACTTCTTAAGAAGCACAGCTTTAGATGATCTGCACTACTGAATCGCCAAAATACAATCTGCTTTGTCCTTATTTAAGGACTACATCTTGGAATACACATGTTGAATTATTAGTAAATACGTTTGTTTATATTTTTAGTGCAATATTATGTTTTTAGTCTGCAGAAAGCATATCCATAGCTGATGTACAAGTCATTAAAACAGCTTCTGAAGCTTTTTCCATGCACACCAGCCAAAGTCAATATACCACCAGTTAAATAATGCATTTTATAATTATAGCAAATATTTAACTTTCAAACAAACATCTTTTTGCTCTCTCAGAATCAACAGCAGCAGTTAACACGATGGTTCACAATTAATAAGGACCCAGGAGAAAACCCCACAACAATCTCTTCTATTCATCTGCATATTTATGAAATGTCATCCATTATTCATGAACTGTTTACTACTGGGAGTGGTGAATATAACAATCGTCTCTGCTGGAGAAGCAGTCAGTACTTTCTAAAATGCTACAAATTGCATAACTTAATCCTAACACTGCTATAAGGAAATTGAGGGACATTTTTAGGGCTTGATTGTTCTGTATGAAACTACTATTTTCTATTAACCAAACTTCAATTTTCCTAATTGGTCACCTCTCACACCCTCCCTTCAGAAACCTAGACATACAGCCATAGTGTGATTCATCATGCAATCCTCCAGAGATACAAAAATCTTACAGATGCAGCAGTTACCTAGCAGCACTACCTAGCAACCCTGTAGTTTGAGATTAATCCCAGAGAGGTAATTGTAAAGTCATATCTAAAAGACATTTTGTTTCAAGTATGCCATTCAAAGGTACATAAAAATGCTCTCACTTCTAACTACTCAGCCCTACAAATTAGAAATGACTACACAACAGTATGACAAGCAATTTACTTGTTGCTTAGAGAGATCTTCTTTGCTCAGCTCTCTCTCAACACAGGCACGAAGACTCCAGTTCCACTGTTAGCTTTTACTGAAGTCAAATCAAGCTGTATACATGTAGCCATCTGTATGTTTCTGAGGGCAGCTTTTAGCCCAAAGAACTTTCCGAATCATTGTTCATGCATGGTTGTTGTGTTCTATTCTGCATGCTAAAGAGTATGTTCTTTTCTTGATGTGCCCACAAAACTCCCGTTAACACCAGCGGGAGTTACACATGTGCATTGGGAAAAGAATATGGTTCTTTATTTCAGCCCAGCACTTTATCTCCAAACTAAACCTTAAACCTTCCACCTTCCAGCCATGTTTTAGTCTGTGTACTAAACTGCCATCACATACTAAATATTTTAAGATGTTTTCTGAGTGAACTTAATGCCTGTGCAAGGTGCCAGACAGACAGCACAGGAAACTGAAGTTTGACAGAAGCTTGCCTTGCTGCTGACATTTCATTACTTTGCCTTGCTAATATGGCTCGAGGAACCCTATCATGGGAGGTGGAGGGGTGAAATGATTCAAGTCTTTTCATCCATTAAGTCCTTTGTCTCTGTCAGACTACCGACAAAGGGAGTTACCGTGATGTGGACATATTTTCACCAAGGAATGGACTTAGACCACCCACTTTCACTGAACAGGTATCAGATGGTAACAGTTTTCGTACATCACCATACTAGGGGATAAATTTGAACCACTAAGCTGGTGACAAACAGCTCTGTTACTAATTCTCTGAGCCATCAAATCATTCAGTGCATTCAAAACCATCAACCATCCCAAGGAAAAATATTGGGAAAAAGCCTTCTCCCTTAAAAGAATGTGTTTGAAAAAGGTAAAAAAAACAAAAAAAAGCAAAAAAGAAAGCGTACGCCTGCATAGCACTTCTCCTCTAAAGCTAATGGGAGTGAAGTCTTCGTCACATAATGGGAGTTACATGTCCATAAGATACTCGCCACTTAATCATGCTGAACTTCCATTGACTGAAACGTCAATGGGATTTTTGTCAAAGTAAAGAGTGAAGTACCTGGATGTAAGGACTGCAAGAGTTGGTCCTAATTACTAATGCTGAGACACTGTAATTGCACTCAATTTTTTTTTAAAAAAAAAATTATTTATTTTTACAATTTTCTGCCACATCTCTATTCTTTAAATCCAGTTTTCTTTGACTATAGTTGGTAATTGAGTGTAGTTCTGTAATAACAATTGAGTTATTAACAGCACAGATAGCCATGCTTACCTTAAATCTTTCCGAAACCCCTTCAGTGATGCTGATTGTGAATTCAGCTATTTTGGGAGTACGAAATTTTCCTTTCTTGCGATCAGGTTCATATTCTGTTTTCGTTTTGACCACAACCTTATCAAAAACATCAACAAAAATAGTGATTACTAGTTAGATCAGCACACCCTAAACCTTATTTCCCCAAAACAACTAGCTTTGCACTGACATGGGAGTATTCTTGGTCATAGCTTTACATATGAAATAATGTAAATTTCCCAATTAAAAGGATACCATTGTCACATTCTGGGATGCAATCTGGACCGGTGAGGAGTTGTCACTACCTGCCCTGTAACCTTGGGTGCCTCACAATGCTTTCCTTTTATAACGTCCAACCTAGCCTACCAGCATGCAGATCACACCCCAATTGTCTGTGCGCTAGACCACCCTGGTTCAGCAGCTCTGACCCCAGCAACCTGTCAGTAGCCTCACTCTGGCTTCCACTAGTCTTGGTTACTACTTGCAGGGTGATCCCAGCACACTCCCAGTCTCAAGTTTTCCCAAAACCGTGTGCCTTGCAATGTCCAGCCTTCTTCTGGACAGTTCAGAGAAATATTGTTTATTCCTCTAAAGACACAAAACATCACCACAACTTACTAAGCTAACCAGGGTAAATACACACTTCCCTTTAAACACAGCACTGAGTAAAAATGAAAAAAAAAATTAACAACATAACATAGGTTAAGGGAGTTCAAGTATTAGGAAAGAAGATAGAAGCATATTTAGTTTTGTTTTCCTTGTGTAACTCTTTCTAAAAGCCTAAAACTTAATCTAGCAAGATACAGGCTTTATTCAAGATAGTTTCTCTTACTAGCAAGGGTGCTGGAACAATTTTTATAGTGGGGATGCTGAGAGCTATTGAACCAAACTGTAAACCCTGTTTATAATGGAAGCCACTTCAAGCCAGGGGTTGCGGCAGTACCCCCTCACCTGTATTTCCTGCACCTATGCTAACCAATCATTCTTCTTCAATTCATGGCTGACTTTCCCTCAGTCAGGACCTTCCACAAAAGTACAAGGCACTGGCTTCCCTTGTTTTATTAGCAGAGCCCATGCAAGGAAGTTTTGCGCCCTAGGTGAAACTTCCACCTTGCACCAACCCCCTACCCAGCTAACCCAGTCCCCCACCCGCAGCAGCTAACCCCGCCCAGGGAGACCCCCACCCCCTGTGGCAGCTAACCCCACCCAAGGAACCTGCCCCAGCTCACCTCCGCTCCGCCTCCTCTGCTGAGCACGCTGGCGCCGCTCTAAGTCTCCTCCCCTCCCAGGCTTGCAGCGCTGATTGGAGGAGACTTAAGAGCAGGGGCTGTGTGCTCAGCGGAGGAGGCAGAGTGGAGGTGATCTGGAGCCGGGAGCGGCTCCCCTGTGCACCACCCCTCGTTACTGCGGGGAGCCCTCCCCATGCCCCCGCCCCCCAGCTCACCTCCACTTCACCTCCTCGCCTGAGCGGGCTTTTAGGTGCCCCCAACCACTAGGCGCTCTAGGTGGCCGCCTAGTTTGCCTAAATGGTTGCACCAGCCCTGCTTATTAGATTAAAGATCTTTGCCTAAGCAGGTTTCCCCATGTATATTCAGTTCCAAACCCCTCCCTGCCTTGGGTTGAAGGCCTATCTTTCTCAGCTTGCAAGAACTCTGGCCTCTTGTGTCCATCTAGTGGTGGATGCCAAAGATGGCTTCCATCTTTACTTCTATCTTCCAGAGTCCAAGGAACTTGTTCCAAGAGGCAGAATGACCTCTTACAGTTCTTCTCTTCCTGTGGGCTTCTATTGTTTGATTCCACTATGCTTAATTTACATAGGGACAGGTTGACAGCTGTGACAATCCCTCTTATCTGGGGATGCATTCATAAAAGACCTACATGATGCATTAATATTGCATTCAGTTAGTTGATTCAATTGCTTATCACTTGAGGTATAGCTCCCCTGTCTTTATAGGCTACTAAACCTTTGAAATGGATTCTTCTGAAAAGTAATACCCAGACCAAGCTTCTCTCTTCTGCTGGGTGTAGACACCATCCTGTCTTCGCCTCCACTTGTTAAATGTGTTTTCCTCCATGTCTTGTTAGCTTGATGGGCCTGTTTACTGCTTATATAGAAATTCATGGAAAAAACAAACTCCTTTGTTCAGGATACACCTGTTTAACAACTCCCCAACATACCTAGTTTACACACACAGTTATAATTGCAGCATAGATTCATAATTCTTAATACCTATTGCATACTTACATCATGGAAGAATATTAACAATAAGTTGAGTTATTAGTTTTCAAATAATACCTCATAAGGCACATTTTGTGCAAAAATTATTACAATAGTGTGTAGGGTATAAATGCAGGGGTGCTTTGGATCACAACCAAGTAATTTTTTTATTCATTTTATCTACTTTCACTGGCATCAAACACACCACTGATGCTAACTAATTCTTCCTATTGCATATAATTCCCTCATGGAGGACATGAAAATTAAAATATCCTTCCTATCAATTTTACCCTTTTTCAGCTAGCAAATACTGATGAATTTCCCTTCCATGTGTTTTTGAGAAAGCTGAAGGTAGCATATAATAGAAAGACTATTCCACAAATGGTTAGTTTTGTTTAAATGCTATATTTTATTTATGCATAGGGGTGTGTGCACATGTAAGCACATCAGAAGTGCAATTGGTTAGTTCAACCCACTATTGGTTAAGATCAAATATGATGTGATGCTGATTTTTCCCCCCCTTTCCTTTAGTATATTTTAAGAGCAAATATAACTGTCACAGTTCAGGGCAACTGCACCTGTATTTCCCCTCATTGGTCCAACAAGGGCACCTACTCTCCAGTTTCCAGCTTCCCAGATGTTGTGCTTCTGGATGACGAGCCACATCTCTCTCCCTTCTGACCAGGGTATTTCCAGGCTACACATTGAAGCCAGGGAACTGTGCATTTCCCAGCACAGACAGGTTGCCCAAGGACACCTACTTGCTGTCTTGTCAGAGACTGTTACCAGGCGTAATTGCTACCATTATAAGGTACCACACAACACCTCCTATGCAAGCGTATGTAATTTTTAAGGTAAAAAGGCACTACAGAGAAGATATACTAAAAACAATAAAAGCATCTATACACATATTAATAAGCTTACTAGAGATCACCCTAACATGGAGTCTGTCAGGAGCAGTCCTTCCATCCCTCACCCAAGGGGATTCCTTCTGGTTACAAGCTCATCACAGCTTCAGCTCAGAACAAGCACCCAGTCTTATGGGGCCTCATTAGGCCCAGTCCTTCCAATCCTTCCCAAAGGACTGGGGCCCTCTCTGGACCAGGGCCTTGTCCGTTTACTGCATCAGGAAAAAGGCCAAGAGCCAGTTTAAAACCAGGCTGTTTATCCCAAAACTCTTCCTTTGTCTGTTGGTCCCTGGAAAAATCCAGTTTGAGCTAGTATACATGCACTTTTCTGAGGAGGCGGCTGGGGAAGCAGGTTTCAAAGGGCTGATAACAGAGACAGTACATGAGCCTCCCCCTCCTTACTAGAGAAGATACAACACATACACAATTGCCTTTTTAGTACAATGCACCCCAAAGGTATTAACCCAAAATCAATACAATTTAGCTTAATTCCATAAGGTTTGCTCAGGATATTGTCAGTCTGTCACAATGGTCATCTCTATCAGCTTCAGGGGAATTAAATGAGTGAGGTTTGGAGCCAGAGATTGACTGGATCAGATAGTCAATTAAGAGGTCAGTTTCAAAAGCCACTAGCAGATGATAACATAGCAATAGCAGTATTCTTTCACAGTAGCATTCTGGGACTGTAAGTAGTATAGGTCCATCCACCCACGTATCTACATACTGTGTTCTGCATGTATGCTGTGATATTGTTCAAGCGTCAGGCTAACTTGAAAAAAAAAAATTACCTATGGTAGTTAGCTGCATGTAGGCCTTCTCCATAAAGAGACTTCTCCTGAAATCCCCTAAGGCCCTAAAAACCCCATCAAACAATTCTGTGTCATCATCGTATCCTTAAAATATTCATACCTCAGTCATGTCCCTATTAATCTCATGTATTCTAGTGAATACAAATCTAGATTCCTTTATTCCTTGACAAAGGAATAGTTCATCATCTTCTCTGCCCCATTTTCAATCTTCTACAACTTTCCAATATCCTCTCTGTAGCATCGCATTCAAAACTGGGCACAATCCTCCCTTGGTACAAAGCCTTAAGTATCTGGTCCATATTTTATCATCTTCCAAAGAATATAACTCTGTATCCTTTTTGGTTTTAGGGCCCAATACTGTCATTAGATGAAACCCATTGATGCCAATGGAAACTATACACCTCTGAAAACAGAACTGTGACACTTAAGCCAGACACTGAATTGAAAGCTTTGGGGTTTGCCTACTTTCACAGCTGAAACAGTGTCTTGAACACGTGATGGTTTGGGCCCAATGCCACAAAACGTACACAATATCTTTAGAAATATTGCATAGATGTGCTTTGTTTTGGAAACTAGTTTCCAAACATCCCATCTTCATTTTGATTATAACTGTGTTCAATAGCATCATGGGAGTTAATTGGTCTTGAGTTTTTGGAATTTTCCTCCTCCCACCCCCCAAACATATTGCATGATCTCAGGCATTCAAAAAAAAAAGTCACATCCAACTGCCAGTGAACACAGTTTTATCTCCCTGGTTATATAATGTTTTCTTTTGTTTAACATAACCAAAAATATACTTAAATCAATTCAGCCTTTAATTTAGAAACTGTCAAAACCATCAAATTCTTAGTGTTAGTCACTACTCTTCATGAAGTTTTTATGCTTCACTGCCACACCAGAGCTTTGTAACTGCATAATAAGCTTGGATATGTGAAATATGTACTTACATTTATTACACAAGACTATACTGCTACTTCAGAATTTGATTTCTGTCAATCCTTTCTACTACTGGCATCTTTAATATGAGCTCTATTGAAAATAAAACATTTAAGTCTGTATCAGTGGCCTACAAGCTAAGAAGCATTTTACCTGGCTGGGGCCAAATGGGCACAAAAATGGACCCACTGAGGCTTACAAAACACTCTACTTGTATGTAAATGATTGCACAAAGGAAGGGAAACATATACACATACACACACACACACGCACAGTTGGGCAGAGGGAAAAAGAAGAAACACTAACCAAATGTTTGAGTCCTCTGTTCAGGTCCATAACTTGCCCTTGGTTGAAGCTCATATGACTCCAGTTGTCCGCAGTGGGAGTTCTGCCCAGTGCTACTTGATTATGTACTAATCAAAGAACAACTTCCAGTAGCCACAATGTTGGCACAGCTCTTATTGGATTAACCACAGTGGCTCCATTTTGGTTAAGCTGCTGCCTGTGGACCACAGGGGTTCCTGGTTCAAGGTTCTGCTTAGCAGCTGAATAATATAGCTTGCACACTCAGCAAGTTTGGCCTCTGGATGCAGGACCAACTAGCAGACAGTTAGCCACAACAACAGTTTTAAAGCCTTAGGGTCCAATTCCGCCTTCAGTACAGCAATTACATACATGTAATTGAGGGCAGAAATGGACTCTAGGGCTTTGAAGATGCTGTTATGGGCTAATCCTATCTGAAGTGCTTGCCAAGTGGTGACCACATCCTATACAGAAATGTCAATGGGAGTTACACCTATGTAATGGAGGGTATAAATGGACCCTTATTGTCTACCATACATGAACAATTTGAGATAGTTTTGTAGATATTCTCTCTCTCTAGGGTAAGAACACATGAAATTTTCAAGATATGCAACCTATACCTGCCATATATCTAAGAAGAGAACGAAGCCCTCAAAGATTACGAAGCAAAAACTCACCATGAAATTTGTTACCATATATGTATATTATATAATATATGGTCTCTGGTGTAGATACCTTCTGAAAAATAATACAGCCCGAGAGAGAGAGAGACTGACCATTTGTCAGTTCAAGTTTGTGGCTGCTTATATTATTTTTCAGAAGGTATCAACACCAGAGACCAATAAACTTTTAAGTTATACAAATGGAAGAATGTTTGGGGGGGGAAAAAAAGTTTTCTTGTATCTGTTCCATTATGTCCCGTAATTGATAAGTATTATCAGATTATTCGTGTGGGGAATGAAAAACGTCTTGAGGTTTCTGTATTTGCCCTTCTGCATCAAAGTTTGAATAATCAGGCTTTGCATGAGGGACCACTAAGCTGCGGTCAAGGAGGTGAAATACAAGCCTCTCCACCAAGTGGACAGGATATGGGGTGGCAGTACAACCTTTCTTTGATCCGCACTCCAGCCTATGGGCTGGAACAGCAGATACTAATGTACACACACACACACCCATTCAGGAGTTTTGGACCACAGAATCTGTTAATTATTAATCTAGTAGCCCAACCACTATCCTATCCACACCTTCCTCTTTCTGGTTAGCTTATCTGGGGCCAGCACAGAGCCCCTTCTGAGACACGCAAGTGATGCGGAAGTTCCCTGTGTAGCTGTTTTGCCTGAGCCCACCCTGTGGAGTTCTAAAGCGATGCTTGCATACTGTGGGATGTCTTACAGCCAGCAGGGGTACATTTCACCCACAATGAATTTTCACAGCTGCCTTACAGATTCTGAAGACAAGGGCATACAAGAAAAAGAGTGACAACATATCATGAACAAGCTTGCAAATACTATATTGTATCCCCAAAGCAAAAAAGAAATCTAGATGTACTTATCACCGATTTTTTTCAGTAGCATCTAACCCTATAATACATTTTTTAATGATGACTAATGGCATCTGAAGGGGAAAAAATCGCTTTTACTGAAATATTTACAATTATCATTGTCTTAATTATTTATTTTTTTCCTCGAGAAGAAATAGCCACTCCTTAAAATGCCCTCTAATAAATGAGATCTCTAAATGGCCTATTACACAAATGATTCTCCTGTTGTTTGAGAGAGACTGGATGTGATTCTCTGTCGTAGAAACTGTAGCCTAGTATACCTTATCAGGAGGCGGGAACTGTAGCTGATTGACATCCAGGGGTGTGATCAAGGGGATAGTGTCAAATCCATCCTCCAAGAGGGGCTGCTTTGTGCTCTTCTCACTGAAATTATTCCCTAGTTTCACCATCCTTCCTGGATTTTTTTTAAAAAGTCCTATAAGCACACACACAAAAATGAAAACCACAACATAGTGATAGGTCTCAAACTCATATTGCGCCAAAAACATGCCCCAAACACACAAATCCTAAAACCCGTTTTTTTTGTTGTTTTTTTCCCCCAGGCAAAATTTCTTCTGCTGAGCTCAAATGACTTAATTCCACTTTTTCACATCGCTATTACTTTCTGAATGGTCATTTCAAAGGCGTAGGCTGTAATTGTGTCACAGTTTGGGAGGGAGTGTTTCTTTTTGTTTTAAAGAAAAGACTGATTAAACCAGTGTATTTCTTCCCAGTCCAAGGGTGAATGTCATCCTCTCCAGAGCGCTTTCTGGAAGCCTTGAATAATATCAAGTGGAAATGCAACATCTTTCTATGTAATTTATCCATCGATCCCCGCAGTCCCCTCCAGCCCCACAACCCCTTTCACTGCATCTCTCCGTCTACATCGACACAGCTTTCCCCCCCCACCCCGTCCATCAATCCATTTCCACAGTCCTCATCTCTGCATCTCTCTCTGCCCAGCGACACCGGCCCCCTCTCCGCATCCATCCCTTCTCGCCTTTCTCTGAACGTGCCCGTCTCCAGGAGAGGTGGGTGAGAGAGCGGAGCACCACGAGATGCTGGGCATGAAGCTCTCCTCCCCTCTCCCAAACAGAGGCAGCAGAAATAATCGCTACCTAAGGGAAAGAAGAGGCTTGGACTTACCCCAACTACTCCTCTGCCTCTTCCCTTTGTATGGGGCCGGTGGGTGGGTGCACGACAGGGGATTCTCCGAGCCCCTCTGCTTCAGCTCTCGGAAATGGCGGAGCTGCTCGGACGCCTCTCCGGAGCGGCTTGGGGCGGGCGGCTAGGTGCAGGAAAAGGATCGATCGGGGGTGGGTTGCCTTGGGGTTAATTGGCTTGTGCGCGTTGCTACCAGCAGCAGCGCCTCCGCCGTGACGCATCCGCCGCGTGTCTTAGGGCAGATCCGAGCGGCAGCACAAAGGGACCCCGGGGGGCGGGGGAAGCGCACCACTAGCTCCCCTTGCGCCCGTTACTGGTGGGGTTGCAGGGCTCCCCTGCAGCAACGCTACAAAGGGGTGTGGGGGGCGCAGTTCCCCTTGCAAGGTCCTGGGGCGGCGGTGGTGGTGCGAAGGGGCTGGGTGTATTGCTCCCGCCAGGGTATCCGTGGAACGGAGCAGTGGAGGCGCATCGCTTTTCCCTCCTCCCAGAGGTCAGGAGGGGAGCGCCAGGCGGTAGAAGCAGGCTGGGCTGTGAGGGGACAATGACCTCGCCGGGCCCCTGTGAGGCAGCAGTACAAGCGGGCTGGGCAGAGCGAGGGTTGGGGGGCGTCTCTCTCCCCAGACTCCCGGTGGAGGCGCAGGTCCCTCCCTGCTCCTCTGGCAGGAGGCGCGGTGCAAAGGGGCTGGGTAGGGCTGGGGGCTTTGTTCCTGAGGCTCGAGCGCTCGTCGCTCTTTCCCGGGGGCAGTGGCGCCCAGCTGGGGCCGAGAAGGGGGAGTGCTGCGGTCCCGGGCCTGCGCCCTTCTGGGCTGGGGTTGGGGGGGTGAGGAACAGGGAGGGTCGCGTTGCCGCCCCATCTGTTCGTGCTGCTGACTCAGGCCCTTAGCAGGGAGTTGCCTGCCTGCCTTCTTTTCCCCAGGGCTCGCACCTGTGAGCTGCTGCCTCCATACACACCCTTGGAGCCAGGCGCTCACGCTCCTTGCCTTAGACGGGGGCTGGTGAAAGGGGGCCAAAACACTGCAATCTGTAATGAAGAAGGAAAATCAGCGCCAAATAAGCCGCCCGGTACGCCCTGCTCGCTGGTGCAGCCAATCTATCATCTTAATTGCACTGTTTTCCTGGGCCTTGGTAATTGGGAGGACGTGATCCGCTATTCAGCTTTTCTGGCGCTGCTTGCTTTGTTGCTAATGGACGATGCATAAGTATTTTAGCACCTGCACAACCTCCTCAATGTCACAGCCAAGTCAAAAAGCGAGAGGAGGCCGCAGGGAGAGGAGACAGCCCAAAGCAATGGGCTACTTTATAACGCTCAGGCTGTCTGATAAGTATGGGTAGGAGATTTTAGGATTTTTGTGCTTCCTCATTTGAACAGTTAACTTTGCTCTTAAGTATTTACCCCCAACCGACAGACAGACCTGCCGTTCAGATTAGTAAAACACAGGAAGGTCAAAATAAACAGAAAACTAACTCTTGTATTGAAGTCCATGGCACTCCAGGGCTTATACAGATCACAAAGCCCAAGCAAGAGGCCATTTTGGGTGGGGAAATGTGTTCCAGGTGCTGTCTCCTAATGTCTTCTGTAACCCCAGACAACCAGTGTGCACTGCTTGTGATCTTGCAGGTGCATCACCTTGTAGTAAGCAAATGTAGGCATCCTGAGGAATACTGATCTACATGTTATGAAGTCACTGAGGGGATGGAAAGGATAGAACAAGGTTGCTTAGCCAAGATCCAGTGACAAAAATCGAAGTACGCCCTCTAAAACAAGACACTGCTCACAACTGATCTTTATAATATGATCACGTCTCTCCTTTCTTGTGTGCTTGGTTTATGCTGTAGGTTTACGCTCATTTCATATGGTGAAGATTTCCTTTCTTACCAGAAGGGCTAGAGACTAGTTATGTGCCTAACTCCCATTGATTTCAATACCTTTTAAGAGCTGGACTTGAGTTTATTTATATTTGGGAGTCGGCCATCAGTGCACAGAAATGGGGATGATAATATCTCCCTGTATCACAGGGGTATTGTGAGGATAAATACAAGATGTTTTGAGATCTACTGATGAAAAGTGAAAACAAGAGGAGATCTTGTGGCAAATTAGAGACTAACAAACGTATTTGGGCATAAACTTCTGTGGGCTAGAACCCACTTCATCAGATACATGGAGTGGAAAATACAGTAGTAGGTATATGTACATAGTACATGAAAAGATGGGAGTTGCCTTACCAAGTGGGGGGTCAGTCTAAAAAGACAATTCAATTAACAGTAGAATACCAAGGGAGGAAAAATCACTTTTGTAGTGGTAATGAGGGTGGCCCATCTCAAACAGTTGACAACAAGGTGTGAGTAACAGTAGGGAGAAATTAGTATGGGAAAATTAGGTTTTGTAATGACCCATCCACTCCCAGTCTTTAGTCAGGCCTAATTTGATGGTGTCCAATTTGCAAATTAATTCCAGTTCTGCAGTTTCACATTGGAGTCTGTTTTTGAAGTTTTTTTATTGAAGAATGGCCACTTTTAAGTCTGTTATTGAATGACCAGGGAGACTGAAGTGCTCTCCTACTGGTTTTTGAATGTTATAATTCCTGATATCAGATTTGTGTCCATTTATTCTTTTGCATAGAGACTGTCTGGTTTGGCCAATGTACATGGCAGAGGGACACTGCTGGCACCTTGCTAGCATATATCACATTGATAGATGTGCAGGTGAACGAGCCTCTGGTGGTGTGGCTGGTGTGGTTAGGTGCTATGAAAAAAGTCTATGTGAGAGCTGGGTATCATTACCATTCAAATGCAGACAAGGAAAGCTGCTATTTGCACTGTGTGAGCTTACCAAGGGTAAGTTCAAGTGGTAAAATCTGTTATTCACCACTGGTTGCTGAGTTGAAGTTACTCCCAAATATGAATAAGACCTTAATTTTAAATGAAAGCTTATATTTTTCTTCAAGGTGTCGGCTGTATATTCACAGTGGTGGGATGCATGCTATTGCTTCCACTGTGCTGCTGAAATTCAAGCACTTCCTGGAAAGCACTACCTGTTAGGGGCATACACGCATGCTTTTGTGGCATCAATAGTTTAGAGCTGAGGTTAATAAAGAACTATATGGCCTCTACTATCCAAAATTTCTTCTTTTCCACAGCTAGCTGCCCTTGCCCAGAACAAGTTCACATTTTTAAATTTCATAAATCCCCTAATTTTTATTGTTTAGTGGCATTAGAGTTAGTAGTGTTAGGTGTGTAACAGTGCAAATTACAGTGGGATTTTTATAAATGCTCAGCCTTGACCTACCTCCCCTCTTGACTTCAGTGGGAGCATTGTTAGGCTAGTGTTGAATGCTTATGAAAATCCAACTCTTCATTTTCATTTGAGCAGGGACTCTTGGACCACTTGGCCATGGCCAAACAATCAATTTGTAATTACCTGGAGGATAATAGGGTTATAAGGAACAGCCAGCATGGATTTGTCAAGAACAAATCATGCCAGACCAGCCTCATTTTCTTCTTTGCTAGGGTTGCTGGCCTAGTAGATAGGGGCGAAGCGGTAGATCTGATATTGATTTTAGTAAGGTTTTAGAGACAGTCCCACATGAGATTTTCATAAGCAAGTGAGGGAAATGTGATCTAAAACAGTGCTTCTCAACCCTGGGGGTACACAGAGGTCTTCCAGAGGGTACATCAACTCACCTAGATATCTGCCTAGTTTTACAACAGGCTACATAAAAAGCACTAAGTCAGTACAAATGGAAATTTCATACCGAGAATGACTTGTTTATACTGTTCTATATAATATACACTGAAATGTAAGCACAATATTTATATGATAAAAATGAGAACATAAGTAATTTTTCAGTAATAGTGTGCTGTGACACCTTTGTATTTTTATGTCTGATTTTGTAAGCAAGTAATATTTAAGTGAGATGAAACTTGAGGGTATGCAAGACAAATCAGACTTCTGAAAGGGGTATAGTAGTCTGGAAAGGTTGAGAGCCACTGGTCTAAAAGAAATTAATATAAGGCGAGTGCAAAACGGGTTGAAAAACTGTTTTCAAATAGCAGTTACTAGTGGTTTGCTGTCAAACTGAGAGGGCGTATCTATTGGGCTCCTGCAGGGGTCAATCCTGGGTCCAGTACTATTCAATATTTCCATTAATGACTTGGATAATGGAGTGGAGAGTATGCTTATAAAATTTGTGGATGACATCAAGCTACGGGGAGTTGCAAGCACTTTGTAGGAAAGGATTAAAATTCAAAACATCCTTGACTAATTGGAGAATTGGTCTGAGTACAGCTAGATGAAATTCATTAAAGTGCAAAACCAGGGCTGTCCGTAGGAGAGTGCCCAGGACATAGGTGCTGAGTTTCTATCTGCCAGGGGGTGCTCTGCCCAGGTCCCACCCCCCACTCCACCCCTTCCCCAAGGCCCCACCCCTGCCTCTTCCCTTCCCTGCCCAGTTCCGCCCCCAAGCGCACTGCGCCCTCGCTCCTCCCCCACAGCGCCTCCAGACTCTGTGAAACAGCTGATTGGCGGTTGTTGCTGGGAGGCACTGATTGGTGGGGCCAACCAGCAGGAAGGAGGCACAGGAGGGGAGGAGGAGGTTGGTAAAGGGGCTCCTTGCCCCCCTGGCCACCCGCCTCAGCTCCCTGCCCGCCTCCTCATGAAGCACAGGGCCTGGGGCGGTCGCCCCAATTTGCCATATCCTAGGGATGACTCTGTGCAAAATCCTTCACTTAGGAAGGAAAAATCAAATGCACAACTACAAAATGGGGAATAACTGGCTAGGTGGCAGTACTGCTGAAAAGGATCTGGGGTTTATAGTGGATCACAAACTGAAAAAGAGTCAAAGATGTGACACAGCTGCAAAAAAGGCTAATATTCTGGGGTATATTAACAGGAATGTCATATGTAAGACACAGGAAGTAATTGTCCTGCTGTAGTCGGCACTGGTGAGGCCTCAGCTGGTATACTGTGTCCAGTTCAGGGCACCACACCTTGGGAAAAATGTCGATAAACTGGAGAGAGTCCAGAAATGAGCAACAAAAATTATAAAAGGTTTAGAAAACCTGACCTATGAGGAAAGGTTAAAAACAAACAACCCCGTAGGCATGTTTAGTCTTGAGAAAAGAAGACTGAGAAGAGACCTAATCGCAGTCTTCAAATATGTTAAGGGCTGCTGTAAGGAGGGCTGCGATCAATTGTTCTCCATGTCCACTGAAGGTCAGACAAGTAGTAATGGGCTTAGTCTTCAGCAAGGGAGATTTAGGTTAGGTTATTAAGAAAAATGTTCTAACTGTAAGGGTAGTTAAGTTCTGGAACAGGCTTCCAAGGGAGGTTGTGAAATCCCCATCATTGGAGGTTTTTAAAAACAGCTTGGACAAACACCTATCAGAGGTGATCTAGGTTTACTTGATCCTGCCACAGTGCAATGGACTGGACTTGATGACTTCTGAAGGTCCCTTCTAGCCCTAAATTTCTATGATTCTGTGTTATGCCCTTCCACATTCTTAGAGGTAGACACATGTTCACATCTCAGGATTCCCATTTCACAGATGGCTACTCCTAGTGTGGGACCTACCCTCCTTGAGCCAGCACTAATAGACAACAGAGGTTCTATGCCTTTCTCTTCTAGGAGGCCATCCTGGTCTGTGGATTCGGCGTCAGAGTAGCTGTCTGTTCTCATGAAGGAACAGCATGCTGCCTTTGGCTGCAAAGCCAAGCAAGTCAGGGATAATCCCAGTGTTGAAAAGAGCACTGGAGAGATCAGGACCATGGCTGTATTGCTAAGTCTTCAATGGGCACTGAATCTAAAGGTGAAATCCTGATTCCAAAACTTCCATTGAAATCAAAGGAGCCAGGATTTCACCCTTAATCTTTAGACTGAAAAACTGAGCAAATTTGACCTGGAAGTAATGAGAGAATATACTTGTAAGCCCACAATATCCTATTCCGAGAATCACCTTTAGAGCCATTTAAATTGATAATACAAAATATATTTTGATTCTTACTTTTGCTCTCTAAGGGCCAAGATATAATTTTTTTCTATCATCATTTACTTTTTTCTCTTTGACAAATAATTGATTTATTTTCCCTTCTGTTTCTCAGGGAATACAAACCAAATGGATTTTCCTTCATTGACTGTGTTGTTGTCATAAGCATTACTGATAATGTCAATGTCATCAGCACAATTCTAGGAAATACAGTTCATTAGTTAACCTGGTGGGTATATGGCCATCTTTTCAGCAGCAAAACAAAGCTCGTGGGAGACCAGCATTTACAATGGATATTATTTGCTTTTTAAAAGTTTCTTGGTGGAGTAGCAGATTCCAGAAATAGGCTTTTAGGATCCACAGGATACTCCTAAACCACCACAGAGTATTTTTATGGTAGGTGAAATTTTGGGCCTAACCTGCTTGTCTATATCTCTTTCAATCACTGGGAGATCAATTCTGATTTTTGTTTTGCGGGGGGGGGGAGGAGGGAGACCCTAAAAAATTAGGTGTATCTCAGAGCACTATAACAGCAGCAGCATTTACATTTCACACTGTGCTGTTTTCTTTGGCGGTCTTGCATGTACAAAATATCCACATCCGTGCTCCATGTTCTGACAAAGATGGTCACTGTTCACGTCTTACCTCTGGCTAAGTATAGGTTTCCTATGAGGTTTGTTCTGGTTCTCCAATCCAAGATGGGATTCTAATTATTTTTTTCTTTATAGGGCACTGGACTAAGACTCAGGAGATACTCTCTGTGGCTCCGTTTTCCTTTTGCAACCTTTATCCGTCTGGTCTATATAGACTGTATGCTCTTTGAAGCAGGAAATGTCTCTCACTCTTTCGTATAGTGGTAAGTGCAATGGGATCTGATCTGGGTTAGGGCTGCTCTGTGCTACCAGAATGCAAATATTAAATAAAAATAACCCAGAACAGTGACTAAGACTAAGTATCAGACTCATTTTAATTTGCTAAAACTGGACATTCTAAATAATCTAGCCAACATATGCATTAGCAAGAGATACAATTCATATAATATATACTTGTATTTCTAATAATCTGTTTGTGATTGATGGAATCCAAAATTACATATACACTCACAATATTGTATGCCTGCAATACATATTACAAGATGGAGCAGTTTGGGTTACAGCTTTGTTTGAACTGAAAAGCATATTACCATACTATTCCTCAGTCAAAAATTGTATGGCTGTTACATTACTAAGATGTATCCTACATGTTTAACAAAATGCTGTATACATAATATATGAGAGGGAATTGCAATTCCCATTGAGCTGTGTTCTCCCACACAGTGTTGAGATGGATAAATAAGATGAATAATATTTCTACCTTATAAGCAACATTTTACAAATTATTCTTGACTTTGTTAGTAAACAAAAATATTACCTATACTGTAGTGAAATCTGCCCCCACAAATGAAAAGGATATAGGAAGGACTTCTCTGAAGCAATGGCTGTTGTAGTTGATCAATTAACTTTGGCAATGCTTGTATCCCTAGTTAGAGTTTATTGAATTGAACCAATGAATAAACCACAGCTGAGTGAGTGTAATCCACTCATTGATTTGTGGAGCCAAAGTCACGCAGTGTGTCACAAATCCATATGATGCCCCCAAGTGCACTTGAGAATATACCATAGGGAACAAACTTGCAACGGCAAATGGATTAACAAGATGACTGAGCAGGTCTTTTCCACCTCTAATGTCTATGATTTTACATTTGGATCCCTGAGTTAGCTAAAAGATGTGCAGAATTAGCATGTACTGAGACAGCTCACTATTGATTATGCATATGAGAGCAGCAGAGAATCCTGTGGCACCTTATAGACTAACAGACGTTTTGGAGCATGAGCTTTCGTGGGTGAATACCCACTTCGTCAGATGCATATGAGGAAACTCATGTATGTTTTTTAATTTCAGCAAGTACATTTCATACACTGTAGCTATGAAATATGCCCTTTATTTATTATTTGTTATTTGTATTACTGTAGTTCCTAGGAGCCCTCATCATGAACCAGGACCCCATTATGCTAGGCCCTGTACAAACAGAGCCAAAATACTGTCCCTGCCCCAAAGAACTTACAACCAAAAATAAAACAAGACAACAAATTGATAGACAGACAGATGGGGGAGTACAGGTAGACAGTGAGACAGTATTAGTCAGCATGATAGGCAGTGGTCTCTGCACACCAGCAGCCTAATCATTGTCAATTCTTTTTTGTAGACATCACAGCAAAGAAGAGTTTTGAGGATGAATTTGAAGGTGGATAAGAGATAGCTTTGCAGACCTTTATGGGAAGTATTTCCCAAGCATATGGGGCAGCATGGGAGAACGCATACATGTGATTGTTTGAAAATTTAATAAGTGGGTGATGGAGGCTGGCATCATGGGCCAATCAGAGGCAAGCATTGAAAGCAAATGAGAGCTGAGAGGCTGGGGATTGCCCAAGAAGGGCCTTGAAAGTGAATACAAGCAACTTAATGTGTGATTTGATAGAGAAGGAGGAGCTAGTTAAGAGATTCAAAGAGAGGGGTGATATGGTCAAAGCAACACGCTAGGGAAATTATCACTACCGCAGCACTCTGAAGAGAGGGGCAAGATTACATGTGCCAAGGCCAGAGAGAAGGCCGCTGTAGTAATTGAGACGCAAGATGATGACACCTTGAGCAAGAGGTTTAGCTTTGTGGGTGGATGAGAAGGGCTGTATCTTAGAAACGATATGCAGAAAGAATCAGCCAGATTTAGATGTAGACTGGATATGAGGACTTAGGGAGAGATCCAGGTCAAAGGTGACACCCCTGTTATGGGCCTGCGTCACAGGCCTGATGGTGACTGATTGAGAAAGGAGGAAGTGGGCAGGACATGGAGCGGGGCAAGAGCAGTCACTCTGTTTTAGCCACATATAGCTTGATCTGAAGGCTAGACATCCATGAGGAGATGTCGGAGATGTCAGAGACACAGGCCAAGATTTTAGATTAGAAGATTTAGAAGGAGACAGGTCTGTAGTTGGTAGGTAGTTCTGTGAGTTGTCACCATACACATGATAGTTGAATTTGTGTGTGGATGAGATTACCCGGAGGTGAAGGATGAAGAGAGAAGAACCTTAGGGAACCTCCACAGAAAGTTGGAGGAGGGGATGAAGAGGATCCTCTGAAGGTCCTGCTGAAGGTGCGATTAGAGAGGCAGGAGGAGAAGCCGGAGAGGACAGTCACAAAGCCAAGGGAAGACAAGATTTCAAGAAGAGCATGGCTGACCGTCACAGATGGCTGATATGTATACTTGGGATGGGCTAGGTCAGTACCCCTTTCAGGAGTCTGATTTGTCTTGCGTACCCCTAAGTTTCACCGCACTTAGCTAATTGCTTACAAAACCAGACATAAAAATACAAAAGTGTCACAGCACACTATTACTGAAAAATTGCTAAATTTCTCATTTTACCATATCATTATAAAATATATAAATTGGAATATAAATATTGTACTTACATTTCAGTGTACAGGATATAGAGCAGTATAAACAAGTTATTCTCAGTATGAAATTTTAGTTTGTACTGACTTCACTAGTGCTTTTTACGTAGCCTGTTGTAAAACTAGGCAAATATCTAGATGAGTTGATCTACCCCCTGGAAGACCTCTAAGTATTCATGGGGGTACACATACCCCTGATTGATAACCACGGGTCTAGGTAAAGTTGGTCTTGCCTCAGCACAGGGGAATGGACTAGATGACCTCTCAAGGTCCCCTCCAACCCTTCATTTCTATGATTCTGTGGTAGGGCAAGGAGGGTGAGGAGGGAGTATTGGTTCTGATCTTTAGCTAGAAAAAAGTCAGAGACTCTGGGAGAGCAGTTTCATTGGAATACAAGGGGCTTAAGCTAGAATTGAGAGTGCCTAGGATAGAATTGGAGGAATGGAACTCCAGTCAGCGATTGAAGACAGTGAGGTCAATGAGATTAGAGATGAAATGGAGATAAGGCAGTAGTTGGAAAGACAAGCAGAGTCAAAGTTTTTTTTAAGATGGAAGAGACTAGATCAGTATTTCTCAACAACTGGTCCGTGGACCCGCGCTGTTCCCTGAGATCTCCCTGACACAGTTTAGGAAGGCAGCAGGCTAGTCCTTGGTATCAAAAAGGTTGAGAGTATGCTTGAGTTTTGAGGGGGAAGAGCCAGAGGAGAGCCAGAGGTGAAGGGGAGGGAAAGGGAGGGAATGAAAGTGGGCACGTGGGAGATGGGATGGGGTCACTGGAGGGGTTAGAGGACAGCAGATGAGAAACTTCAGCATTTGTGACAGAGGAGAAGGCGGTGAGAGTTGTAGGAGGGGAAGGGAAGGCAAGCTCTCGAGAGGGATAGGGCCATGTCATATTTTGTCAATTTTCTCTTGGAAGAAATTGGCACAATTGTGTGCAGAGAGAGAAGTGGAGGGGAGGGTTTGAGAAGTGACTCAAAGGTGGTGAAAAGGCAGCTGGGAGAGCAAGTGTGGGACTCAGTTAAGTTGGAGAAGTGGAGTTGTTTAGCCAGAGGGCTGAACTGAAGGAGGAGAGAATTAATTTGTAGCAGAGGAAGTCAGTCTGGTTACGGGATTTCCAACAGAGTCGCTCTGCAGTGTGAGAGCAGGAGCAGAGGCAATGGATGTTGGGGGTGAGCCAGAGCTGGCAGTTGTCAGGGAGGACCTTGTGATAGGAGAAGGGGCAAAAAAATCAAGGATGGAGAAGAGTGAAAAATGGAGAGAGTCAATAACCATATCAATGGACAAAAGGGAAGAGAGGAGAGATCTGTGAGCAGATAAGTAATCAACACTGACGGACTGACTGTCACAGAAAAGCCAACTGACAGGGCATGATACAATGTGATAGTTTTAGACAGAATATGTGAATAAGAGGTATAAAGAGCTAATTTCCCTCTCTTACTAAAAACATACCTCTTTGAGCATATGCACTGGAAAATGCTTCTCTGTTCTAATGGCCATTGAGGAGGACAGCAGTATCCCAAACTAGCTACAGTTCTGCATAGCCCCCACTGCATAGGTTCTTCTGTTCTTTGATGATCTGCATTTCCAGAACAGTGATCGTACTCCAAAAAATGTCCCTATATAGGACCCAGTCCTACCCAGAGATATTCATGTCATATAGCAATCTGCTTGCTCAACACTTTCTGCGAGCAAATAACTTGTGACTGCTGTACTGAATAGCTTGGAGCCGTTCATCCTGCTCAGCCCCAGCTCGCCCCATAATGCTACAACCTGCAGAGCAGGAAAAGGGGTATATGTTATTAGAGGCTGAGAAAAGGAGTGCCAAAGACTGACAAAGCCCTGCCCCTTGCACACTAGATACACAAAATGAGCACTAGCAGTCAGAGAGTTTGTGATCGGTTTAATCTCCAGGTTATGCGTAACTGTTGTCATAGATAGATTGCTACCGGTGGTTACAGTAGAAGAGTATAAGGAATGAGGTCATTATGAAGTACCTTGCCACATTCACAAATCAGAAGTTCTCACTGCAGGACCTCCTAGTTGTATATTGATTTCACTTGTCTTCTAGACTTTGTTTTTAACAAAACAAAATTAATCTTCCACTACAGCCCCAATCACTGATTGTTGTAGGAACCTTCCACAAACACCAGTTTTTAAGTTTAGTTTTGGTGCCCAGGTCTCTTTTCACGTTTTTTGGCAAGCCACAGAAACAGAGCTTTTAGCTAAAGAACCCAGTGTGTTTAGGCCACAGCTAAGTCCACTGTGCTGTGAAATACCCTTATCTAATTCTCAAGATCCTGACTGCTTTATGACAATCTGACTTGGTACTACCAAACTCTCCACTCTTGGAGTAATACACATCACATAGATTTCTTTCTACTGTCTCATAAAAGGGGAAAATAAACTACAGAGAAGCATTTTAGCGAGATAGATTCTACCCTCAAAACTATCTGCCACAATTGTGTGCTTGAAAATATTTTTGTTTATGCGCCACAGATAACCTAAGTCATCAACTGCATGTTCAATCCATGTTTCATCACACTGGTTTGGTCATGACATAAATGAGAGGAGGAATATTCCACATTTCTGCTGTGTTTTGAGGTCGTGAAAAGCTGCAGAGCTCCTTCAGTCAGTGCCAATGAAGAAAAGGAATTATGAGTAGAAGTTGTGCTTAGCCCTAAGATCTTTTCATTCATAGATGTTGAAATTTGGTTTTACTATTCTCTACAAATACTAGACTTGACTAAGACACACTAGAATTTCATGCATTCTTTATTTCCTTCTCCTATTCCCACATTTATGTTTTTTTCTTTGCTGCTTCATGAATGGAGTGATACATTACCATGTATTCCCAATGCACTGGCTCCCCGCTTGTTTCACATTCACATCTCTCCTAAAAAAACCCTCACTTCTCCGAGAAGGATGCAAAAGGCAGAATATTAAATTAATTATATCTTAAAAAACAAATACTGTTCTTTCCTCTGGGTTTCCTGTTGCGTGTCATTTTGCTATGTCTGCTCAATTGATTATAAAATCCTCCTCCTGATAGTGTGTCTTGTACTGAATCAAGCAAGTGACCAGTGCCCAACATATAATACACATCCCTGGTGTGGAGGCATACAGTCATGGAACAGCAATCTTTAGCTAAAGCTAGTGATCTCTGAGAAAATGCTATACTTGTTTGTGCTTTTTTTAAAAAAAAAAACTGTTGGGCAGGCAACAGAACAAACAAGCTAGTAGTGGAATTGGTCACCATTGGCTTGACTCATTAAGTCAAATTCTGCTCCGATTTACTTGCACTGGAATCTCATTGAGTTCATTGACATTACAAAGATGTAAATCAGCAGAATTTGGTCCATGGAGTGTGCACCCTGAGTACTACCACAAGCAAAATGTAAAATGATACTCATGTAGTTTGTAGTAAGTAGTTGTAGTGTTACATAGTGAACTGAAAAGAAGCCCTGGTTGTGCAAATAGGAAGTATGCTAAACTTGTCTCTATTGGCAGTTATTCTTAGCAATTATACTAGAATAAAATCTTGTTTACTGTAATAAAATTGAGGCAAATTCTGCTCTCAGTCATACCAATACAACTCACCTTTGTAACAGAGCAGACTATGGCCAAATTTGGACCAAATACATCCCTGTTGCAATAGAATAGAGTTGTACCAGGGATGAATGTGGCCTAATATGTTTAAATAATATTAAGGTTGTGACAATCAAAGGAGGTGTCGTGGGAGGAACAAGTAGACAGGGCAACCTATGTCCTGTTGTGACCAGAGTATGTATCAGTCATGTCAAGTTCTCAGTCTGAGAGGGGCTTTAGGTTTTGGAGGTACTGTAGAGGCTTCTCTCCATATGGAAATGGAGAAAGTGATACGGTTCTAGCAAGGTGCACACTCCAACCAACAGGACTGGACAGCAGATTACTAGGATTATCATTTTCACCACTGCTTAAGTATAAATTTTTGTTTCTTTACAAAGAGGAGTAAGTCCCTTTCTTTTCAAAAATAATTTAAATGAGAAAATTACTCATGTGCATATTGACATGTTCAGCCTTAAAGATGCTGCATACTCATCTGCCATGTATAATCGTCTTTGCCACATTGGTTCATTGCCACAGTCAACTGAATTGGCTCTCTTGGAGCCATTGCAATTTATCATGTCAATGCAGCTGAAAACACTTTAACATACCATGTGTCACACCCTGTCAAGTTATCAGCTGATGCTCCCAAATCAGGATTAGGAACACTGCTGATGCAGAACAATGCAGCAATTGCTTGTGCAACAAAAGCTTTCATAAAAAGACACACACTCTGCTGAAATAAAGAAGAAAGTGTTAGCTGTTGTTGTTTGCCAGCTGTCCTACCAGTTTATTTATTCAAAGGCACTCAGTTCTCTACATGTCTGTGTTTAATGCTAAAAGAGGCTGCACCTGCATGTAGTGAAGAGAAAATAGCTCCTTTAAATCAAACACATCTCAGACCACTAATCCTTTTTTTTAAACAAACCAATAATCTTTGCAAATACACACTGGCTACTGCTAGTATTGAGCGTATTACATCTGAAGATCTGAAAGCACATGGCAATCATTAGTGAATTAACCTTAGCAGCAGCCTTGTAAGGTAGTTAAGTATTAATTATTGTTATGCAGATGGAGATACTGAAGCTCAGAGAGGTTAAGTGACGTACTCAAGGATACCTAACACGCGTGGCAGAGGTGGAAATAGAATTCAACTCCTTGAATCATAAACCCATCCTTCTTCCCTAACGTGCAAACCAAGAAAACAAAGGTGACAATGAGTATGTGACAGACTTTTAAGGGTGGGTTTTAATTAAATTGTCAGATTCATGTTGAAATGGATGAAGAAATGTTTGTGTTAATAAATACACCTGGTAGTTAATCTTCAGTGAATGATCAAAAACTATCAGGTTGGAGACAAAGACAAAGACGTGACAGTGTTAAAAGCAATAACATAAAATATGCAAAAAACAGTGATTCTCTGGTTATTCTATATTAATACTGTACTAAGGTTGTGTCTACACTATGGAGACTATACCAGCATAGCTATGTCAGTGTAGCTATGCTGACAAATCTCCATAGTGAAGATGCAGCCTACACTGATGCAATGGGTTTTTCCATTGGAGTATAAAAATCACTTCCCTAGAGAAAGTTAGCTACATTGATGGAAGCACCTTCCATCTACATAGCTGCATCTACATTAGGCATTAGGTCCGTTTAGCTTGTTGGTCAGAGGTGAGGTTTTTTCATACCCCTGACTGACTGACATAGCTATGTCAACCTAACTTGTAAGTGTAGACCCACCCTTAGAGATGACCTGGGTGAAAATGAAGGAATGGTAATAAAGAGGTAAAATCTACTAATTCAAAATCATTGAGAAAGGAAATATTAATCTCAGACATATGAGAATTAAGCAATGTAATCAGTGATTAAGAAATGTGTTCTAGACTAGAATATTTGAACATGTGGAAGATATTTGCCAATTTATTTTTCAGATCTGGATGCCTAAAGTTAAGCTCCTAAGTTCACATTTAAACTGTTAAATAAAAATGACCCTGAGTTTCAGATTTAAATAGCACCCACAAATCGGACTGGAGTAGATGGGAGCTGCAGGTGCTCAGATTCTCTAGAACAGCGGTTCTTAAACTGGGGCGGGACCCCTTTTGAATGGAGTTGCCAGGCCTGGCTTAGACTTGCTGGGGCCTGGAGCTGAAGCCCGAGCCACACTGCCCAGGGCCTAAGCCAAAGCCTGAGGGCTTCAGCCCTGAGCAGCAGGGCTCAGGTTACAGGCCCCCTGCCTGGGGCTGAAGCCCTTGAGCTTCAGCTTTGACCCCCCTGCCCAGAGGGGTGGGTCTTGGGCTTTGGCTCACCACCCAGGGCAGTGGGGCTTGATGGGCTCAGGCTTCTATCCCCTCTGTTGGGGTTGTGAAGTAATTTTTGTTGTCAGAAGCGGGTCGTGGTGCAATGAAGTTTGAGAACCCCTAGCCTAGAAGTAAATCGCGATAGAGCTTTTAGTGGTCTTTGCACAGGTTAATCCTGCTTGTGATTTAAGTTCATTTAAATCACAAAAGTCATTCTTGTCTGCTTTGTCAAAACACAGTAATGTTTTGGCTATTGTACAAATTGCGACTACATCTGGATTTCAGATAGCATCCAAAATGCACACGGTTACATATATATTCAAGTGACCTTTTATTAATTGAGAGTATTAAGTGCCATTTTAAGGAAAAGACCAGTTTCAGCTAAGTACCAACTTACCTGCTGAACCACTTATTTAAAAAAAAAAAAAGTCTTCACAGAGCATTCTGGGATATGATTATAGACTTCTCTTTGGCCTTGAACCAGTTGGTCTGGAGCCAAAGGAGGTGTATAATATAATGCCACAGTTTTATATTTAGGCAAAAGTCATTAGAAATGAAAAAGTTATGTAATTCCTCAGAGAAAGCAAAGAAAAAAATAGGACAAATAATACGCAAAAACTGCAGTTAGCCTGCAGCTAAATCAAATCAATTTATCTTTGAAAAAAATATCAGGACAAAGTCTTATATAATGCAGGAAGAAAAAGCTCTTCTACAACGAAATGTAATTATAAACAGATTAATATATTAAACATACTGCCTTTACATTTGTTACACAGTTTTGAGCTCATTATCATTTGAGTGTGTAAATAGAATTTGTGTATGCAAATAGATTGATTGGGGACTCATATCTTAACTACCATTTTTCTGCATGCTAATATAGAGACCAGGGTGAAAATTTGGACCTCTTCAGATCTTTATTTTGTGTGTGTACTTTTTAGATAATTTTGCAGATACAGCCTGGCAAATATACAATTTTCAAGTAATTTTTGCTTTAATTTCAATAGCCATAGGCTGAAATTTTCAAAAGGGACTATTGATTTTGGGTACCTCAGTTGTTGGGTACCCAACCTGAAGCACCTTAGAAGAAGCCTGATTTTCAGAAACCATTGAGGAGGAACCCTCTTTGAAGATCAGATACCTTTACGGGTATCTTAATTTGAGACATCTAAAATCATTAGTCACTTCTGAGAATTTAAACCACGATTCCTAAATGTGCTCAGTATTTGATGGAGATAAAAATGTGGTTGCAATTATTTGGAGGCAATACTGAAACTTCACAAGCTCCTCAGGACAAGGACCTTGGGTAACATTTTCAAAAGCACCTAAATAGCACAGGCCATATTTATACTTGAGCCTGGTCTACACTACAATTTTAGGTCGAATTTAGCCACGTTACCTCGATTTAACACTGCACCCATCCACACGACCAAGCCCTTTTTTTCCGACTTCAAGGACTCTATAAATCGATTTCTTTACTCCACTCCAATGAGAGGATTAGTGCTGAAATTAGCCTTGCTGGGTTGAATTTGGGGTAGCGTGGACGTAATTCGACGGTATTGGCCTCCGGGAGCTATCCCAGAGTGCTCCGTTGTGACCGCTCTGGACAGCACTCTCAACTCAGATGCATTGGCCAGGTAGACAGGAAAAGACCTGCGAACTTTTGAATTTCATTTCCTTTTGGCCAGCGTGGCGAGCCGATCAGCACAGGTGACCATGCAGAGCTCATCAGCATGATGTGCACGTTGTCGGGTCAATTTCTTGTTTTAATCCACTTCATCTATCTTTTACATCTTAGGCTGGCAGCAGACGGTGCAGAATGACGGCTAGCTATTGTCATCTCCTGAGTGCTTGGCAGAAGATGCTGTATTACGATTGCTAGCATCTCCTGGGTGCTCGGCAGAAGATGGGAATGACCTGGCTGAGTCGCTCCCATGTCTGCCCAGGTGCCCCTGACCGACCTCACCAAGGTCAGCTAAAAGAGCACCCAGGAGTACAACGACAATGGCTACCAATCGTAATGCATCGTCTGCTGCCAAAAGGCAATGAGCTCCTGTGTGTAGCAATGCAGACCCATGTCTCCCAGCCCCCAGGAGACATACGGTGACAGTGAGCTGAGCGGGCTCCATCCTTGCCATGGTGTGGCATCTGCACAAGTAACCCAGGAAAAATGGCGTGAAACGATTGTTTGCTGTTGCTTTCACAGAGGGAGGGAGAGAGGGAGAGGGGGGCCTGACGACATGTACCCAGAACCACCCGTGACACTGTTTTTGCTCCATCAGGCATTGGGATCTCAACCCAGAATTCCAGTGGGCAGCGGAGACTGGGGGAACTGTGGGATAGCTATCCACAGTGCAATATTTCGGAAGTTGACGCTAGCCTCGGTACTGTTGACGCAGTCCACTGACTTAATGCAATTAGAGCATTTTGTGTGGGGACACACACAATCAACTGTATAAAAACTATTTCTAAAAAAACAACTTCTATAAATTTCGACCGAATTTCATAATGTAGACATACCCTTGGAGTGCTTTACCTATATAGGAATACCAGTATACTATGCTGGCAAAGTGTATCTAGTGTGGACACAGCTATACTGGCCAAGCTGTGCTTTGTACTGGTACAGTAAAACCACCCCACATAAGCAAACTAAACTATATTGTAGGAATGACCCCGGGCCCACAGGCCTGGATACCTTATTATTGAGGCATTTTGTTCTTGTCTGCAAACTGGGCACACCCAGTTTCTTATCTCAGGAACTTGGCCTTCCTCCATCCTCCCCTGTACTTTCACACGGACGGCCCCGTCTGCATCTGGCGGTGTTTTGTAACTTCCCCGCTTTGCTTTTTCCCAGACTGCTGCGTTTGCAGCTGGGGGTGTTTTTGCAGTTTGCTATGCTGTTGAGCTCGTGATGGGAGATTTTTGTAAGAAATCTTGATTTGTGCTGTGCAATTGCGCATGTGTAATCTTCGATAATAAAAGAGGCAGGTGAACTCAGAAAAGCAGCTTTTTCACCTCCTCGTTTATCCTGCAAATTGGTGTCGAGTCTTTCCTTCACTATATAACTGAAAGCACAATTTTGTGGGCATAATAGTATCTGTACTAGGGACTTCTGCCAGTACAGCTATGTCGGTCAGAGATCACACCTCTTCACACCCTTGAGCAACACATCTATAGTAGAAGAAGTCTTTAGTGCAGACAGAGCCTAAGAAGCCTAAATTTCATTTTCAAAAGGGTTCAGATTTTAAGATATTTATACACCTGAAGATATAGGTACCTAGTGGGATTTTCAGAAGTGCTTATGCACCTGACTACCAATGAAATCATTAGAAAATCACTGGGAGTTGGCTGCCTAGAACCAGAGCTGTCTCTTGGGTATGGCGAATCAGGGCAACCACCCCAGGCCCTGCGCTTTGAGGGGCCCCATGGATGGGGAGGTGAGGTGGGCTGGTGAGCAGGGGGTAGGGGGGCAAGGTGGAGCCCCCTACTAGAATCTACCCCCAGTGCCTCCTGCCTGTCAGTGGGCCCTGCCAATCAGCATCTCGTCCTCTCTCCCAGCGCGTACTGCCTGCCACAAATGAGATGTTTCCTGGTGTCAGGAGGTGCTGGAGAGGAGGGGGGAGAAGCGAGGATGTGGCACACTCAGGGGAATGGGAAGAAGCAGGGTAGGCATGGTGCCTTGGGGGAAGGGGTGGAGTGGGGGCAGGGCCTGCGCAGAGCCAGGGGGAGCACCCTCTGGCAGACAGGTGCAGAGTTGCTAATGTCCTGGGCCCTGCACCTCCCTAGGACCTTTTGAAAATCCCACTAGACACCTGTCTCTGTTTATGTTTATCTTGTGGACTGGACTTTAGAGCTACAGATGCAAGTAAGGGTCTAGTAAGATTTACAAAAGCACCTAAGTGAGTTAGGCTTCTAATTCTCATTGAAAATCAATGGAATTATGATTAATGAACAATATGTTTGTCTACTAAACAAATCATGCCAGATTAACTAGATTCTTGTGACTGAATTACTAGATAGAATGGATGAATGGAATGCAGCAGTGTATATTGCAATTAAACTTTTTTGCAAAATTTTAAATACAGTGGACTGAAAATTGAAAAAGGATTGCAAATAAAGATAACTAGAAAACAGCAATTAATTGAGTCAGGAGATGTCTGTCAGGATGCCACTGGAAATGATGTGAGGCTGTTTTATTTATAATCCTCATGAACAATCTGGTAGGAGTAGGGGCATTTTACCTAATATGTACTGCTATTCCTACAGGATACTATTTTGTTTCTACACTCTGGATGCACACGGGTTTATATTGGTGTCATCTGCTTTAATGGAAAATGCATATGAAAAACCTTTATCCAGAGTGATGAATGTACCATATGTACACATCTTTATAAGATTAGATACCTATTGTGGCTTAAAGTGCTGAGTTTCTCCTCTCCTTGTAATCCATATTGGTTCCTTTACACTGACAGTCCCTGCAAGTGGAGATCCTTTGAAGAGGCATAACTGAAAAAATGCAGCAGGTAGTATAAGTAGCAACTCAGGGAGGAAAGTAAGTGTTAGACCCACAAGATGTTGTCACTTAAGGGATAACTCCTGTTCTATTAGTTGAAAAAATGAAAAGCATGGCCAGCCGAATCCAGACAGCACAGATGTCAACTAGCACACAACTACTGATATTCAGATTTCTGCCTCATGTAACGCAGCCAGAGAGCAAAATACTTGGAGAGAATAATATTTGAAAATCTTTTCTCCTTGTCTTCAATAAAATATTCATAACTGATGGTAATTTATTTAATTGCTAATTTTTATATTATATGTTCCTATTTTATATTATTTTATAAAGGTCCCATCAGAGGCATCAGATACTAGACATTTTAGAAAAAAACAAAACAAAATAAAATAGCTCAAAATGGCTAAAAATGAAAAGGCCCATGATCTGGCCAGTTAAAAAATACATCAAAGTGGGTTATGATGATTTGGAGTTTTGAAGGAGAATTATCCAAAACAGAAAAGATTGTGAAAAATAAGAGACATGACCAAGAATGAACTGGCCCAGATTGAAGGGCTTCATACCAAGAATTAAAGACTGCATCAGAATAACTCTGCCAAATATATTCAGGAAGTCCCTTCAATCAATATCCTGAATCAGAACTGACAACAAGGACATCCAACTGCCTAAGAGGAACATAGGGGGAGTAAGATGTCTTAAGTGCTAGACTGAAGACAGAATGAGGGTAGCAGATGTTATTAATGCCTTTGCTTCCTTCACAAGGGGAAAACCATATTCTGCAGCTTCCGAGAACACTTGCAAAGCACTTTCCATATTCAAAGCACTAGACAAACATGAATTAAGTAATCCTCACAACATCCTATGCAATAAGCAACATTGAATTCCAGAGAAGTCTAAGCAGGAGCAAATTAGCAAAATGCTGAATGCTTGTCTTGAGGACAAAGAGAGATAAAAGGACAGCTTCTGGAGTATGTGGAAATGATTAAAGTTAATCTGAAGTACTGGTGCAATATGGACTTCCATGCTGAAGCTCCTTAATTCTGGACCTTGGACCTCAAAAAGAAGGGTGCACAAATCTCTCAATTTCCTATAGGCATTTTGCTCAATTCACTAAATTGCCTCAGTTTAATTCTGATTGAACTTGAGCCAGTTGCCCCTTACTCAAGCAAAAAAGTCTACAGGTTAATGAGATAGCTGAGACAGCTCAACAGGTAAAGAGACAAGCAGTGTATCACTGGTGATATCTCAGCCCTCTACAATCCTTTAGAATATTTCCTAGTATTCTCATATATAAAATTATGTAATCATAAAAAAACTAGGGCTGGAAGGGACTTCAAGACATCATTAGTTCATCCCCCTGCACTGAGACAGGATTAAGTATACTTAGACCATCCCTGACAGGTCTGTCTAATCTGTTCTTTGAAACCTTCTCTTTAAACTAGCCCTGAACATGCCTGAAGACTGTTACCAGGTCCTTCCTCAGCCTTCTCTAGACTAAGCCCAGTCATTTGAACCATTCCTGATAGATCGTGTTTTCTAAACTGTTGATATTTTTCTCTCTCTCATCTGAACTCTTTCCAGTCTATTCACATCTTTCTTAAAGAGTGTGCCCAAATGTTGAATATTGGGGGTCAGGGGAATTGTGGCACCTCACAAAGGGAACTCAGGTGATGACATGGCAAGTGTCCATCACCAGCTTTGAGGCCTTTTGTAATAAGAATGAGCTCAACCACTGAAGAGCTATTTTGATCATTACTGCCAAATGTCGCAACCTACCCACCAATACCCAGTTTTCAATGGTATAAAAGTTTGCCAGTAGATCAGTAGCAGCAGGGACAAGATATTTTCTGCCATTGTTCATGGATGACTGTTCTTCAGTGTGGCCATTGCTATGTCATTAAATGGTCTTGATCCAAATGGAAAGATGTTAAAAAAACACAATATACTGGATTTAAAAGTCTTGACTTTCTTGGAGATCTTCTCTCCAATCTCTAATCTTTGCCTTTGGCAGAAAGTTATCAAGACGTCAATCTAAATAGGTTCTATATGACCCCCCCAAAAGCTTTTTAAAGCAGTGGGCTCACCATGATGCTTTCAGGCTGGGATTTTCAAAGGAGACTTTGGCCTATTCTACATACAATTTTTGTACTGGTTATAACCATCATTGATTTTTAAAAAATGGAATAGTTATACAAGTACAACCCCTAGGGTGGACACAGTTATATCAGTATAAAGGCACCTTATACTGGTCTAGCTTTTTACTTTTCCCATATGGGAATAGCTATGCTAATATAAAGCACCTTTATAGAATTATAAATTCATCCGTAGTAGGGGTTGTACTGGTATAACTATGACTGTTTTAGTTAAACCAATATAACTTTTGTGAGTAGACAAACCCTAAGAGAATTAGACACCCCAATTTCACTGGAAATTGAGGACCAGATTTGTAATGGTATTTAGATGCCTAAAGATGCTGATAGATGCCTAGTCGGGTTTTAAAAAACATCTGGGCACCTAAGAAGTTGGGTCTCTTTGAAAATCCCCTAGGTTACTAGTTCCATTTAGGTGCCTAAATACCTTTGTGATTTTGGCCCTAGGTTCTAGGTTTACAAAAAGACTTAAGCACCTAATTTCCACTTTAGGTATCTAAATCCCAGAATCAGTCTCCACCGGTATTCACAAAACCCCTACTCAATTGGCCCAGAATTCTATAGGCACCTAAATTCATTTGACGTCTAAATTTTTGCATTAAAACTTCCCAAGATGCCTACATTTCTGCCTCACCGCACCAAGCGTCCAGACACTTGAGCAAGCCATGAATGGGGCGTTCCTCCACCTAACTTGTTGGCAAGGCCCAGACAAATAAGCATGCTCAGATCTCACCTGTTAAATTGGGCCCCTATAGGTGAGCTTACACAAAACAGCAGGGTGGGGGTGGGGAAAGAAGAGGGCTCACCTGAGATGGTGTTCTGGTACATTTCTTGTACTCACCTGAGATATAGGAGACATCCAGTTCTAGACCCCCTTTACCTGAAAGAGAAAGAATTTGAATAGGCATCTGCCACCTCTCATGTGAGTACTCTAACCACTGGAATATAGGATATTCTTATGTGGGGCTCCTTCAGTCTCTTATATTGAAGCTGTTTCACGGAGGATAAATAATTTTAAAAAAATCATTGGAGCATGAGGACTGGATCTTGGGTCTCCCACATGAGTGCTCTAACCACCAGACTACAGAATCATTCCCATGTTTTCTCTCTCTCTCTCTGGCTCAATAGTGAAGCTATTGAAGTGTAACTGAATAATGGAAGAATCACTGGGCCAGGGACAGCACAAGCACAAGACTGATTCTGTGCTCTGTACAGCACTGACCTGAGAGACGCAGAATTTAGTCCTCCTGTTCCTATGGATGTTTTAATTATTTACCCACAGTGGAACAGGTTCAACAGAGGAGACCTAGGGAACCACATCAGAATATTCCATAGCCCTATACACTTAGGACATGTAGAAAACAAGATGCTCTTAAAAAGTTAATAACTATTTTAACTTGTGTAATAGTTAAAATATACCTTTAGCTGCTTTCTAAACTTTCAGAGATGCTTGGGCTTTAGCAATTCAGTTCCTATTGACTTTAGAGGGTATATGGCAGTTAAATCCTGTTCAACTTGGGTAAATTTTTCCTAACAGTGACACAGGTAGTAACAAGATAATACCAATTATGATGATAAACATTCTTACTGATAATGGTAAATCAATAAAATGTAATTGGCTTCTATAGCCAAAGCCACTACAAAAGCTGTGTTATTTGACGCATTGCACTTTATAGTTTCCTTTATAGCTTTCAGTGTTGTAAACAGATTTAAGACCAACTGAGGTGGTATGAGCCTTATTTTACTAGCTTCAAAACTACATTGTATAAACCCAAATTGTAAAGGCATCTGCAGCAGTTGCATAATTAAGGTTGTGTTGAGATTTGCTCGTAGGGCAGGATTAAAATCCTTGGTTTACACTTTAATGCTTGATTTTAGTCTGCACTTTTGGCACAATAATGTTTTATTGATTTTTCTGCATATTTTTTTAAGGAAAATATTTACTGTTGTAGAGAAAATGCTTCCAAATGCTCCCTTTCTGGCCATATTTCTTTGGGCTACTCTAGCTAAAGAACCACACTCCTACAGTCCTACAAATTCTCTTACTCTGATACATTGAACATAGCATAGGCTACTTCTGAAGTTTTAAAAAAAGTCAGTCCTTTGATTCAGGATAGCTGGTTTGAGCTACACTGAGAATAGCTGATGGAAATGTCAAGTTCTGCACCTTCTTCTGTTTTTCTGATGATGCCAGCTTGCTCACTAGTCCATTCATCCCAAAGACTACAGGGAGATAGCCTCGGCAGTAGCAGGCAAAGCTAGCACGTTACCTAGAGCTCTAGGGACCTTCGGAGTTGCACGGGCCTTTGGGAAGATGGGATAAAACTCCATGCTGTGCCATTTAGAACCCCAGCACAGAAGTTACAGCCCAGCAGTAGGATGGACTGAGGAGGCACTTCCCTAGTTAGTCTCATGATGGAGGTTTGAGGCCCTATGGTGCAAATCTTATGATTGGCACATTTAAAGAAACCCTATTGTAAACTATGTCCACATTTAAAAAAATCCTTCTAATCACAATCTATCTTCCTATACATCATTTCAACATAACCATCAACTAAAAATCTACAATTTACACATAAACCTTCTATTTCAGTTCAAGTTCCATTTTTACCCCCTCTTCGCAGCAAGAGATAAGGGATGGCCATCTTGCGTGAAGGTGGAGACATGCTATTTTGGGGGGAGATAACGAGTAGAAAACAATGCTGGGTCTAGGTTGCAAGGGCAATGACTAAATTAGGGATTTTCTGGCTTTTTATGTTTGTAACAGGGCATGCTGGCCTATTACATGCAGGGCTTTTACTAATTTCAGCCCAGAAAGAGGCATTTTAGGAGTTGTAGATCTCAGGGATCATGGAAACTATGGGAACAGAGGCAGGTCTATAAATCATTTCTCTCTTCTGAGTGAGACCTGTGCTGAAGGAGCTGAGAAAGAGACCTGAGAACTCTTGGAGGAGGTAGAGGGGTAAAATTGTTCATTTGGTAAAGGATGGCTTGTGAGTCCCCACTCCAAAAGGTGAAAATTTTGGATTTTTAAGAAAGGGTGTTGACTTGGTAGTTTTGAGAGTTGTGTTATCTGGAAGGGATGGTTTAATTCAGTTTGGTAAAGGGAGCAAGGGAGACAATGAAGTGGCAGCAGCACCTGCTTTTACACTATTTTTCAAATTTCAATTATATTTCTATACTGTTGTGCTGGAAGAACTCAGTGGCTGCCATCTTTGATCTGCAGACAATTGCAGACCTGGTTAAAGCCAATTGGTGTGCTAAGCATCCTTATTTCAGTCTAAGTGGAAGAAGTAATTAATACTCCTTTATCTAATGATAGCTGGAAACAGTAGGAGGCTATTGGCCCAGTGTTTTGAGCAGATGGCAAAGCTTGAGCAGGGCTAAGCCATGTGGTACGAGGGGTTTCCCTGGGATTGGTTACAAGCAGGAGGGCTGGGAAAATATTTGTCAAGCTGTGTGTTAGGCCACGTCTACACCACGGGATAATATCGAATTAGCTAAAATCGGTTTCTGAAAACTGATATTATAAAGTCGAGTGTGCGCGTCCACCCCAGGCACGTTAATTCGATGGTGTGCATCCATGGTCCAAGGCTAGCGTTGATTTCTGGAGCGGTGCACTTGTGGTAGCCATTCTCTGTAAGCTATTCCCTAGTTCCCTTCCAGTCTCCCCGCCCTTGGAATTCTGGTTGCAGAGCCAGGTGCACTGAATGGGGCAGGAATCATTGTCGGGGTGGTTCTGGGTACAGCATCACCCCCCCTTTTAAGGCAGCAGACAACCGTTTTCGCGGCTTTTTTCCCTGCGTGAATGCTGAGCAACGCGCCATAAGCACAGCCAGCATGGACCTCTGAGTCCCAAGTACGTACCGTTAGGAACGTTGTCACACCCTGGCGCCTCTCGTGGCTGTCTATTGCCGAACGCCATGAACTGCAAAGGCAGGAGGAAGACGAGGGGCAGCTACGGCAGCGCGGCGATGAGAGCGATGAGGACATGGACAATGATTCTCCCAACCGTGGGCCCCTGCGATTTTGGAGAGGGCTACTCTGGGTGGTAATGGGGCAGGTTTCTACCCATTTGAACGGGCGATTTGTGGGCGCAGGAACAAGCAACAGACTTGGTGGGACTTGCATAGTTTTGCAGGTGCTGGGGACGATTCCAGAGTGGCTGCAACTTTTCACATGCATCGAGCACTTTTTGACTTTTGTGCCTGCTTTCCTTGCCTGACAACGCCATAATACTACAGGATGGAGAAGCAAGCACTCACAGTGGGGAAGCGAGTGGCCAATAGGCCCTTCTGGAGCTTGGCCAACGCCAGGGACAGCTTTACCGGTCAGTTCAGGAAATCCAAATTTGGCAGTCGGGGTGAACATCTTACTGTGGGGGCTGCTGTGGATGCAAAGTAGCCAAGGCAATCGTTCAGCTGCTGTACGAAAGGTTGCGGACTATTGGACGTGCAGGTGATAGTGGATGGCTTTTACTGCAATGGGATCCCTAATGCTGGGGGGCCATAGATGGAACCATCTCCACTATATATTGGCCCCCGAGCGCCAGAGGCACAGTAATTAAACCGACAAGGGGTACTTTTCAATGGTGCTCTGCAGGCAATGGGGGTCACAGGGACGTTTCCCCAACATCCACGTGGGCATGGCGCCGGGAAGGGTTCATGACGCTCGCGTCTTCAGGAAAGGCACGTACTCCTGTTTAAACGGCTTGCAGCAAGGGGAATTACTTCCCAGGACCAGAAAATAACCGTGGGGTGATGTTGAGGGTGGCCTGTCAGTTTTCCTGGTTTGACCAGCCTATCCCTTAATGCCTGGGCTACATGAAGCCATTACAAGGCAGCCTGGACAAGTTGGTCAGGGAGCTGTTGCAACTACAGGCTGAGCACAGTGTAGGATAGGTGGTAGAATGTGGCATTTGGCTGTTAAAAGGAAGGCGCTGCGTGAACATTACTTACTTGCTCAGGACCTCAGCCCAAACAGTTGTCCCGTATTGTTATTGCTGCTGTGCTGTGTGTCCACAATCCTGGTGAGGATAGGGGAACATTTATGGCAGGGTGGGAGGGCTGAGGGGCAAAATTCACCTGGGCTGCTGAGTACGCGAGCAAAGCCAGGAGGGACCAGGGCGTTAGCAAAGCACACCAGGAGGCGGTGCCGCAAATCAGAGGAAGCTTGAAAACCGAGGGTGTTTCAAGCACGGGCCAGGGGGTACGGTTGTGTGGACTGCTTGGTGTTGTTTCCCCTTGAATGGACCCTTCCCCCTTGATTGAACTCATTTCCCTGTAAGGCAACCACCCTCCCCCTTTGGCATGTATTCTTTATTTAAATCAATTATAAAAAGGCAAGATTTCAAGGTATCCCTGCCTGCTAGTAGCTTTGGGGAAGGTAGAGGGAAGGAAAGGCCATTAAGCTGCTTTCAACGTAATGAACAGCCTTTTGCTATGGGATGATCCAGGGGGGTGAGTGGGGGGTGCGAGAAGCCTTCCCCAAACGCGTTTGCTTACAAGTCTGGGTGGTGAGGGAGATAGGAACGGGGAGCTTTTTAGGGTGTGAAATGGGGCTTGCAGCGGCACTCTGTAACGCCCGCTGTCTTCACTGAGATCCACCATGCGTTGGCGGATACATCAATTTTGAAGCACCGCAGCGAGCTGCAGCGTTAGCATCCCCGCCACGCTGAATCTTTTACCTTGCTAACCACCTTTCTCAGCTCGGAGTGCAGTGCTCTTCCTATCCTCCCAGTTCACCTGGCATCTTTTCCTTGTACTTTGCTAGGGCATGGTCCTTCCACATCATTCTGGGATAGAGCTCCTATCATTGCGTAGTTCTTCCATGATTTCTGAGAATTTCATCTCGTGTATCTTCTTCTCCTTGCTTATTCTGAGGCTAGCTTCGGGATTGGCGTAGGAGGGGCCGGACAACTGTGCAGCTGGTGGGGGAGGGAAACAGGGAGAGACTATGTAAACAGATACATTTACACAGAACGAATGTATGTGTACTTTTACAGTGATAGAACCACTATCCACCTTACATAGGCACGTGTGATTAACTACAACGGTCGCATATTTGGGCATCACTTTATATTGAGTGGCCTGGCTTGGTGTTGAGATCTCACAAATGGCAGGGTCCCAAGCATCCAACTTAAGCTCCCTGTGGTCCATGGTAAGGCTTATTGTTTGACTTCTTCGCGTTTTCTTCACTATACACATCGATCTATATTGCCTTGTTCCTGTAGAGAACCCAGGGCAAACCCCAAAACCTCCCCTTCTTTCCCTCCTCCCCCACCGCCATGGCTGCTATCAATGTAAGATCCCTGTTAATGATCGTGGCTGGTAACCTGGGAAAGTTCCTGCTCGCCAACGGCTGTGAACTCAGACTTTATTCCTCCCCTCCTCCCCTTTTGGCATACGAGCAAGGAAGGATAAGCGGCTGCCCCCCGTCCCAGGGAATCGGCATTGTTTCTTTGCCCCCTATTTTAAAGTCCTGAACTTTTCAACAGGTTAACACTGACACTGAGTTAACTCTCCTGAGAAATTACCACCGCGGGATGCGAAGTATCGTTTCTGGATGGCGCAGCTTATGTGAGCATATTGATTCGGAATTACTTGTTCATGGATGCGTGGATAAGTGTCATACAATGGGGGGACGAAATTGGGGCATGCCCTTGCCCAGAAATCATTTCTGCAAAAGCTTTTATTGAGTACTCATACAGAGGGATTCATAAGAGATTTATTTGGGGATTTTTTTCGGCTCCACCCCAGACACGGGTTAACGATCTTTCCTGTACTGTAACTGGTTGCGAATGGTTTCCGAAGCCTCATGGGCACTTCCCAATTCATGAAAAAAAACGCTTGTTTCACATGTTTTGATATTCCCAAAGGTACCACAACTCACAAGAGGGCGGCTTCCATGGCTATCCACTGTCTGGGCTTGTGGCCTTGGAGGGCTGGAACGGTAATTCTGGGGTCACAAAAAGCTCCTGGACTGTTTCTGGGCGTGGCTAACGGAAAGTGCTGTGCTTCTCAGGGCCAGCTCTTCTCCATCTTTCTTCCTCTCATCTTCCCCCTCCGCAGAATCCTCAGCCCCCGGTTGTATCACCAACCCAACTCTGAATCCACGGCCAGGGGTGGGGTTTTACTGGTTGCGCAAGCCCCCTGAAAATTGCATCGCAGCTCAGCCATCAGAGCAGCATGTTTTCAGGCACTGACCCAGACCTTCCGCTCTTGCTTCTACTGGTTTTTTCTGGTATTCTATGCCTGTCTGAGCTCCTTCACAACATTTTCTCACTCTGCATGCACTTGAGTCCCTGCCTGGTGGCCTTTTTTCCCGTGCATGAGATTTGAATTCATTTCATATTTTTTCATTTCGTCTTTTCGAACGGAGTTCTGTTAGGCACCTGAATTTCCTCTTCCCACTATAGCGCATCAGATCCATAACCTCTTGTGCGGTCAGGCGCTGGTGCCTCTGTTTTTGATCTCTTCGGAGGACTTGCATTGTACCTGTGCTGAATGACGCTCTGCGTGTCACTGTGCTGATTTCAGGGCTCCACGCTGGCCCAACAGGAAATTGAATTCAAAAGTTCGCGGGGCTTTTTCCTGTTACCTGGCCAGTGCTCCAGAGTTCTGATTGCTGTCCAGGGGTTCAGTGGTGCACCTGTGTGCTGTACCTCCGGAGGCCAATAATCGAATTTCCAGTTCCACACAACACTAGTCCGACGGTAGCCAATATCGATTCTTAGCACTTATCCTTCGTCGGGGAGGGGAGTTACAGAATTCGATTTTAAAAGAGCCCTTTATATCGATATAAAGGTGTTTGTAGAGTGGACGGGTAACAGCGGTTACATCGATTTAACTCTCTTTAATTGATTTAAACGCGTAGTGTAGACCAGGCCTTAGATGCAGAAAGCCAGGATGCAGCAGTTGAAACAATCAAGCATGGCCCTGAGTGAGGTCAGAGATACAGAGCAATTGGTGCACAGAACTGACTGGAGGGCACGTTTGGAAATAGTGAACAAGGAAGGCATGCTGTCTGTTCTTACTATAATCAGGGAAACAGGATTTTGCACATTCTTTGTAACAGGATGGATTGATCTAAATGAAAGTAATTTAAATAGCTGATTTTATTATTTATATAACAAGCAGCAAACCTTGATTTAAAACATCAATTTTAATCTTGGTTTATATTTGTACTTTTCCTAAAGAGATGTTGATTCTCCTTAAAACATGTTGCTTTGCAATTAAATATAACCTTTACACTAAATTTGGTACTCTTTTTTGCTAACCAGGGTATACTATCTATGCACGCTTTTTATACAAGTAATTATTTACCTTAAATTACATTTATTCAGATTCTTAAATTTTACATTTTAATTATGTTAGAAAATGGTTAATGATGCATTTCTTATTGAATAGATTATTTTTTTAATTGCAACTTGCGTCAAGCGGTATTTGGATGGAAGCTGGAATTCAATTAAAATTCATAAAACTAGTATTTTAAAATAGTTTTATGTAAACTAATAAACAACCTTAAATGTGCGGGACACATAAGGAAAGTAGCAGAACATGTTTTGCATTTAAAACTGGTTTATTTTTAAACAAAGAAAGTTCTGTAGTTGGAGTATTGAACTGATTGCTTCGGTTCATCATGTCCTTCAAGGTTTTAAAACTAGTAGATCCCATCTTCACATATTATTTTTATTCATAGAGTGGCAGTGGAAACAAACTTTCATGCTTTTTCAATCACTTGGTTTCTTAACTTTGAATGAACTAGTCATTGAACTGAACTAGTCAAATAAACTGAAATGAAGACAATACAGTATTCTCTCTGTACCTGCAAAAAAGGCTACAGCTGTCAAAAGATGGTATAGCATTTCAACAAATTCTGGTTCCATGTGCTTAGCCAGTGACTTCGACCCATTCAGTGGTTTGATTTTCTTTAAAGCTTTGGCAGCAAATACTGGCTTGAATATTTAACTTTAAATTATTTTAATAGATTATACTAAATTGAGGCCTTAATATAGGTTTAATAATGTCAAATTTATATATATTTTTTAAAGAAATGTATTTAAATTTTAAAAATCTAAATAAACAAACCAAATTTTAAAAATATTTTTAATCCATACTGCTTTGTAAATAAACAAGATTGTACCAAAGAATATATCTGACTCATATAATCAATTTTTCCTCCTCACAGAAACAGTCCTGCAAGGCCCAGAATATTGGCTAATCACCCAGGCCAATCAGACGACAATATGTGTAGAGGTAGATGTTATTGGGAAGCCTATATTGTTTTTTAATGAAATATTTGGTGGAATATAGATAATGCAACTAAATAAAACTGAGCATTGATATTCTTTTGCACAGTCTTACATCATTGCTTCTGGTAAACTTAGTTATCCCTGGAGAATTGTAAAATATAAAAACTAGAAGAATATATTGAATGTATTTAGCTAAATCAAAAGCTCATAAAATATAGCACTGATTTTTCAGACTAAACAAGAACATAAATTGCCAAGACACACAGTGATAACCCACATTATGAAACTTATACGCTATCCGTTCATAATAGCCACAGACTGAAGCCTGCACAAATCCTTGCTATTGGTGGAAATGGTGACTGCTTCAGCTTTTACTCTAACAGCAAGCATTGTCAAGAAATCACTTTGTTACAGTTTACTGTTAGAGTTCCACATTTCAACCCAGTTTATTAACTGCATAACCACACACTAATATAAACAAACAGGTTTTATAATTGCTGACAGTGTATAGAACAAGAGTTTTCTGACTGCATACAGAGTCCTATGTGTATAAACAAACCAGGCTTAATTACTGAATTGGAACCATGTTATTGGTCATGCAGTCATCTGAAGCAAGACACAAAAATATAATTCACTTGTGTTAAGTAAGGCTTTTATTGCCACCCGGTGGACAATTGCCAGTAACTGATTTGAAAAAAAACCAACCATGAAAATGAGTAAAGATGGATAGACTTGTAAACACAGGGCCAAGTTCATTCTGGGTGAATCTGTGATTTCTTTGGTGTTACATAAAGGATGAGTTTAGCCCACAATCCATGGAAGAAAGTTGCTTGACAATCTAAACCCACAAGGCACAAAGCTTTGATTACATAATGCATTATTGCAAACCCCAGGAACTCAAATCATGAGACTCTAAAAATTTTTTTGAGGGGGGGGGGTTCACTTTATTTGCCTTTTAGTTTGAGTATTTAGTATACATTTGGTTCATGATTTCAGGCTTTCCTCTGCAATCATGAGGGCCAAAAGTTTTTTTGTCCCCCCATAAAAACTCCAGTTTTCACAAGTGCATATCTCCAGGAGCTGGAACTTTAAGAAAAACCTCCACATATTATGAGACTTGCAACTAAACTCATGAAAGTTGGCAACACTGATGATGAGTGCCTAGGTCTCTTATTCAAAACAGTCCAACATGTTAATTCTTCTATGAATCTACAGCAGTGATTCTCAACCTATTTACCATTGTGGGCTGCATATGCAGCTCTCTATGTGTTATGTGGGCCACATCCACACAAGATATATACTACCTGTATGGCCCTGAGGATGTCACATGGGCCGCAGCTGTGTGCTGATTGGGCCACAAGCAGCCTGCAGGCCACTGGTTGGGAACTACTGATCTACAGTAACCAATTCTACTGCAGCAGCCATAGTTTAACATAAGCAGGGCCAGACCTAGATTTTCAATGTACCCCATCCAGATTCCACTCCCGCTACCCCCATGGCTGCACTCCTCACCTTTCCTAAACACAGTGCTTAATTTGTGCCAGGCCTGAGCACCTCTCCCAGCATCTCTAAGCATGGCAGTTCATAGCCCGAGCATCTCTGGGTTTGCTGCATCAGTTGAATGTAAAACACTGCTTGAGCCCTGGCACCTCTTTCATTACAAATTAAGCACTGACTAAATAGCACAACACTACTCACACCTGCCTCTGGTTCAATTGTTCTGTAGCCCTCCCCTGTCCATTCTGTGAAGATTCTTAGGTCAAAGGGGTTCAGGAGGGTGAGAAAGAGTGAGTGCATGCACAAGAAATTTGACTTCTCAGATCATGTTTAAGATCAGGCACAGGCACGCTCTGCATTGTTCTCAGTCAATCCTTAGTGCTGCCAGCCACTTGGATACAGCTTTGTAGGCATGTTAATTTCTTGGGTTCTTACTGAAGACTAACATCTTGCTTGCCTTATATCAGAGGTTAACAAGAATCCAGCTGTGTTCCTCTGGCCACTCAGCAATGCTTGATGCAGGACAACTTCTTAGTGATGGCCACAATAATACACAAGAGGATTGGCTGTGTTTCCAGTTGAGCAGTCTACATGGTAATGAAGGGTTAAATACCAAGTAGCTGCATTTGAACCAGGAAGTTGCTTCCAGTTCCTGGAAAGTGAGTGGGAAGTTTTGGGATGGAAGAGTTGGCAAACTCAGCCCCAGAAGATTGTGGGATAACATTGGAAGACTCTCCAGACCCAAGTCTGGTGACCCAGGCTTCAGCTGCATCCATACTGCAAAATATCTGCATCACAGGACTCAGGCTCTGCTCCTCCCTCTAGCAGGGTCCACAGGCCTGAGTCCAGGAAGGGTTCCTGGCCCAATTCTAATTTCTGTGTGGATGGAAGTGGGACTTGGTCTTAAAATGGAATCAGAGATCGGGTCTAGTGTGTTGTGTAGACACACCCTATATCTCTAAGAGGATGAGAATTTTTGCCATCATCTACTTAAAAAAAAATCCTGAATGTTTCAGAAATAGAAAACTGTCAATCATCATGATCACTTCTGCATTTCCAAGCTGTAAAAAAACTTTGGAGGAATCCTGGACAAATTCATGGGTTTGTGTCAATCCTTATAGTTTTCAGATAACAGTAAGAATTGAGCTTTGCTTTGTGGATTTTTGGTTTCATTCAGATTATAAATGCAAAGTGAAGATTAGCATGTGGAGTGTTCTGGCTTATAGTGAATAACCTTATTAAGTTAAATTTACAAGTTTTGCACAAATGGAGACTACTTACCTGTAACTGGAGGTTCTTCAAGATGTGTTGTCCCTATCTGTATTCGAAATATGGTATGCCTGCACTTCATGGTCCTGAGACTGGAGATTTGTAGCAAGTAGTGTCTGTTGGAGTGCACCTGCACACATGCCCTTCTTGTGCTTTGGAATGACGGCATAAAGGATGGCATGGACCTATGCCTCTCCAGTTCCTTCTCTTACCAAGAATCAGAAGCTCCAAAGCAGAGGGGAAGGAGGGCAGGGTAGTCAAATACAGATATGGACCACACATCTTGAAGACCCCAGGTAACCTCCATTTCTTTTTTGAGTGCTAGTCTCTATCTGTACTCCACAGGTGGGTGATTGGTAAACAGTATTTAAACAAAAATAGGGTGCAAGGATGCAGCTAGTACACATGTCTGTAGTACTGCTGTCCCCATAGTTGCATCTGCAGAAGAGGCCTAAACTTGGGTGCAACTCTTCATAATGGTACGGCTGAAACTCCAAGTAGCTGCCTTGCAAATGACCTGTATAGGTAACTCTCAGAAAGATACTGCTGAGGTTGCTTGTGCTCTTAAAGAGTGGCCCCCACATTGTCTGGTGGACAAATATATGCCAACTGATTACACAGAATGATGCATCCAGAGATCCACTTAGAGAGTCTCTCGGCAGATGATGTTTGTCCTTGCAATCAATCTGCTATAGCAACAAATAGCCTCAATGGTTTCCTAATCAGTTTTGTTCTTTGCAGATAAAAAGCTTAGGCCTGTCTGACGTTGAGGGAATGCAGTCTCTTTTCTTCGCTGGAAGCACGAGGTTTTGGGAAGAATACTGGTATGTGAATAGGTTGGTTCATGTGAAACTCAGAAATTACCTTGGGAGGAATGTTTGGGTGAAAACGAAGGGAGACTTTTTCCCTATGAAATATGGTGTACAGCAGGTCAGCCATGAATGCTCCCAGCTTACTCACCCATCTGCCTGATGTGATGGCAACAAAGAAGGCAACATTCATGGAAAGGTGTGACATGGAACAACGTAGTCATCAGTCCGAAGAGTGGTGTGATAAGAACAGAGTACCAGGTTGAGGTACCACTGCAGGATGGACTACCAGTGGAAAGGTCCTAATGAAACCTTTCAGGAACTGAATCACGGTCAGGTGAGTAAACACAGAATGGGCTTCCATCAGGGGATTAAGGCACTGACTGCTGCCAGATGGACTCGTGTCATGGTACAATTCCCCACCCTGAACCTTAGCGTCCAAAAGATGGGGTACCAGCATGAATTCCTCTAAGCTTAATTACCAGCTTAGAACCTGTAGCGCTGCCACCAACCAGGAATTCCAGTGCCTGGTACATTCTGGTCCCCCCAAAACCTTGCCTAGGGACCCCCAAGACCCAGACCCTCTGGATCTTAACACCAGGAAAGTAAACCCTTTCCCCCACATTGCCTCTCCCAGGCTTCCCCTCCCTGGGTTACCCTGGAAGATCACTGTGATTCAAATTCCTTGAATCACAAAACAGAGAGGACAATTCACCTTCCTCCCTCCTTCTCTTTCCCCCTGTAATAAGCCTCTGTCCAAAATCTGGACCTTAGTGTCCAAAATCTAGGTGCTTAGCATGAACCTCCAAGCTTAATTACCAGCTTGGATCTTATCTCGCTGCCACCAATCAGGATTCTGATTACCTGATAAACTCCTCTTCTGGTCTCCACCAATACACTTTTCGCCCTAATGAGTGTGGGAACGCTCGCCCAAAGACTCAAGATGCCCGTGAGCCTCCCACAAAGGAAATACCCATTCCCTTGCCTGCTCTACTTCCTCCCCAGATTTTTCGACGCCTGGGGATACGGAGGATTTCCCTGCTTCAAATCCCTTGACACAAAACAGAGGGACGATTTACCTTCCCCCTCCCTTCTTCTTCCCCCGCTCCCAAGTTCTTTCCTCTGGAGAGACAGGTACTGCTTGGCACAGAGTTCTATCCCCTTGGCCTTACAGGAAAAGAAAATCCAACAGAGTTTTAAAGAAAGCTTTAATAAAAAAAGGAAGAGAAAAACACATAACATGATCACTGCTCATTAATGACAAACATCAGGGGGTAGTGCTTTAATAAGAAAATATGAATAATCAGCTTATTCAAAAAGAATAATCCAATTTAACATTCCAGACTCCACACCATGTAAATACAAATACAATAAACGCATATTGCTTTTCCCTTTTGTACTCACAACTTGGGAACAGTCAAGGGCTGAAAGAACTCTGGAGATTAGAAAGAAAAAAGGCTCTTCCCTCATAGCCGAGAGAAAACAAAAAGGGGCAAACCAAAAGACCAAAACACACCCAAGAAAGTATCCCTCCCTCACTTGAAAAACTCGGTTTCTGATTGGCGCCTCTGGTCAGGTGTTTGGTTCCCTTTGTTAACCCTATACGTAAAAGCAAACATTAACACTAAGACCTATTTTTCCGACCTTGTTATGACACCCCTCCTTCCAGACTTCTTGCCTGGGAGAGACAGTGAATCCTAATACAAGAGAGGAAAAGATAAATAGCCTTCTTTCTTTCTTTCCCACCTTCCCCTCCTTTTCTCCCACCCAGTCCGCTGGTGGAGTCCAGACCAGTCCCCTGTGGAATCTCACCCAGAATAAAAAAACAATAGGTTCTTAAAGCAGAATAACTTTTAATCTAAAGAGAAGCAAAACAGTATAAAATTATCTCTGGTAAATTTACAAGTGGGTACAGTGGTTTATAGCTATTAGGTCATGGGTTCATCAGAGGACTCTTTCCCAGCCTAAGGTATTCAAGTACCACAATTAAGTCCTTCCAGCAAAAAGCATGAATTGATATCCCTTTCAGGCAAATACCACAATTTTAAAACATCCTTCCAGGTCCAAATGGCACCATTTGCAAATAAAGGAAACAACGAGCAGTAAGCCTAGACTCGCTCTTTATACCTGAATCTAGTTACTTCACTAATTGTGGGAATCTATAAGACACCTGTATCCAAGGAGATTGGGAGCAGAAACCTGGTTGCACGTCTGCTCCCTCTGAGCGGCCACTCCCCCAGAGGAGAACAACAAAACGCAAATTCTAACAAGCACAACACCAGAAACTTCCCTCCCTCAAGATTTGAAAGTATCCTGTCTCCTGATTGGTCCTCTGGTCAGGTGACAGCCAGGCTTACTGAACTTGTTAACCCTTTACAGTCAAAGAGATATAAAGTACTTCTGTGCTATTAACTTTTCTTATCTGTTTATGACAACTCGCAACAAAGTAATAGAAAGTCCTGAGGTCTTGAGGGACAGGAGATAATCTAAAATAGCAGGACTACCTGCTGATTCTGGTGATAACTGATTATGTTGTGTCCAGGTAGAGAAATGCTTCCATTTTGCTAGATAGCAGAAGAGTTTCCACCAGAAAGTGTTACTATTGAGGACAGCTTGGACAGCCTCTGAACATGAATGTTCTAGGTCTGATGCCCATCCAAATACCAGGCTGAGATGAAGAAGATGTGGGTTGGGATGTTTGATTCTGCTGTTTTGCTGAGTTAACAGATCTGGAAAGAGAAAGATACTGACAGGAGAATGGGATAACATTTGTAAGAGATGCAGAAACCAAAACTGTCTGGGCCAATTTGGCGTAATGAGGATGACCCTGACGTGGTGAATTTTCCACAGAACCGGAGGTAGAAGGAGGATGGGAGAAAAAGTGTACCTCAGATGGTCTGTCCAGGATAACAAAAGGGCATCACACCTAGAGTCTCTGTCTAATGCTGCTCTGGAGCAGGAGAGATTGAATTTCTTGTTTATTTGGGAAGCCAACAGGTCCCAACATGGCGTTTCCCACTAGGTGAAAATTTTGTTGAAGGCAGAATTGTGTATTTCCCATTTGTGGTCTGTGGACAAGGGCCTGCTGATATTGTTTACTAGAGTTCTAAACATCGGTATGTATGTTGCCAGGAGTGTGATGTGGTTTCTGATGTACCAGTTCCATAAACTCACTGCCTCTGTACACAGAGGAAGAGATTTTGCTCCGCTTTGTTTTGTCATCATGTCTGATATTATCTGGATGTGATGGAACCAAATAAGGGGGAGGAATGTGTCGCAGACTAGACGACGTGTCCTTACCTCCTAGAGACTGGTATGCATTTTGGCTTCCCAGGGGACCATGTGATTGTTCATGTGGGCTCCCCATCCTATGAGGGATGCATCCATAATTAGAGTTGCTTCAGAGGTGGGTGGAAAGAAAGGGACTCCTGATCGCATCTGTTTCGGTTTTGCCCACTAGAGAGGTTTTGATCTTTTGGGTAATGGTTACCTTGGTATTTATGTTGTCTCTGGTGAGTAAACAGACCAAAACCAGGTTTGCAGACAATGGAGATGAAGCCTGGTGAATGACATTATGTATATACATGAAGCCATGTGGACTAGTAGGAAAAGAGATACAAATTGTGATTGTGATACAAAGTCTGAGAGTGAATTGAGTTATCAGGCTGTTCATGGCCTGCAACTTGTCTATAGGAAAATAGGCTTTCACTGAGAACGAGTCTAGGGTTGCTCCTATAAAATCTATAGTTTTTGTAGGAGTCAGAATGGACTTTACTTTGTTTACACAGATCTCCAATGATATCAGAAGGTGGAGTAAGAATACAGTCACCAACTGGGTCTAATGGCTCAATCTGCCTGTTAGTAGTCAATCGTCCAGATATGGGAAGATGGTATAGCCGTTTCATCTCATCTGGGTCACTACCTCTAAGAAAACTTTTGTGAAGAACCTAGGTGCTGTTGCCAGCCCAAATGGGAATACTCTGAACTGGGTAGTGCTCCAGTACTACCACAAATTTGAGAAACTGTGTGTGGGACTGGTGACAATCCACATTAAAGTAAGCATCTTTTATATTGAGAGCCATGAACTGTGTGTTCTCTTCTAGGAAAGAAATTATTGATGTCAGTATCACTCTGCAAAATTTTGCTTTGTGAATAAAGGCATTTAGTTGGCATAGATCCAGAACAGGTATCCAACCTCCATTTTTCTTGGGAACTATGAAAAATGGGGAGTATAATTGATTTCCTGGATGTTGGGATGTCACTTGTTCTATGGGCCCTCACTGAAGGAGAGAGTCTACCTCTGATGAAGGATTTTCTCATAAGAGTAGAACTGGAGATTGGTTGATTAAAATATGTTCCGCCTCAGAAGATCAAGGCATTTAATGCCCTTGTCAGTTGGAGTCAACTTGGGATGCTGTCCTAGACTTCTCTGTAGCCTCCTGCACCACTAAGAAGTTGGGGGCTGGGTGTGTAAATAAAAACGTTACCCCTTTGGTTGGAACGAAAAAGCATTTTTACAAGGTAGGAGCACAGGAGGAAGGGGCATGCCCCATCATCCTGATGGGTTCCAAAATCTCCTAGTTAATTTGGAGGGCCACCCTAAGGCCAGAGGGTTGCAGGATGTCCAAGAGACTGTGTTGAGTGTCATGGACCCCCTCATGAGGGATCTGGAGCTCAGCTGCCACCCTCTGCAAAATCTCCTGGTACTGCCTGTGGTCATCAGGTAGAGAAGGGGATGATGGAGCAATTGCATCATCTGGTGAGGAGGATAACACACTCATTGGAACCGGCAGATTGGGCTCGACTTCCTCCTCTGCAGACTCCGATGGAGGCAATGTGATTCCTCCATGCATCATCAGTGTCTAGTATATGGAGTCCATGGAGCCACTAGGGCCAGCAGGAAGGACTGGACAAGGGTGGGGATGCGTGGCCAAGGCTTTGGGTACCAGCGGTCCCCTGGGTAGCTGTAACCAGGAGAAGGGCAACTCCAAGACCTCCAGTGTGTTCTGTCTGGACTTATTTCCCTCAAAGGGAAAGGTTTGTCTGGAACAACAGATTCATCCAATGAGAAGGTAGATTCCTGTTCTACCGGCAGTGCTGTCAGCCTCAGTGGAAGAATGCTCCAGCTTGTGGACATGGTGGGAAAGCATCCGCTCCTCCTCTTCTCATGTTGGTTTATTTTGGTGTTTAAACATCTCTGAGGAGGAGGAGGAGACTGGAGAGGAGACTGATAATAAGATAAGGCAAAAATGTCCTCTGGTGAGGTAAAGGTTTCAGTCCTTCCCAGAGTCTGAGGAGACCCAGAGTCAGGATCAGCTGATTTGGTGCATTCAATGACATGGTACTCTGAAGGATCCTATCCAGAATGTACCAGAACCATTGAATGGGGGTCGAACATAGAACTCCCAGTCACAACCAGCTGGTGCTGATCTTTGAGCCTGTGAGATCAAGATGAAGCCAGTACCAGCAGATCCTCTTTCCTTTGCAAATTCCCTTCCTGGATAGAAGATTTATGTGGACTTAATTCCTTAGGATCCATGCAAGAGGACTCACCTGACTTGGACCGACATGGGGAGAGATTTTTTTCTAAGAGGCACATCTGCACAGGGATCTGTCTTTATGCCTATGATCATGTTCCCTACTCTCATGAGAGGGGTTTCTTATGCATAACTAATATGGCCTCTGTTCTCAAGCTCATGCTCAGCAGGGCACTGCTTACAGTCTGAGGCTGCTGGACACGAGGATCTCCTCAGCCTGGACCCAATTGGGGTCTCATGGCCTTCTCTGTGAGATGTTTTCACAGACACAACTCTCATTCCTCACAGGTTCAGAGAGGGAAGGACTAGCAGATGCTGCACTTAGAAGCCATGTGAGCCTCCCCAAGGTAGTGCTATTTGTCACTGATTGAGAAAGAACAGGGGCAAGACATACTGTTCATAAATCCTGGGACTCTGCATATTCCTTCTCCACAAGGAGAAGCTCCACAAGGGTGGGAGGAACTAAACAAACTATACTAGCCATTAAAACACTAAGTCTAAGCTGACTAAAAACTATTTACAATATATATTTACAGAGGATTCCGACTTAGGCTATGTGGTAATAAGAAGGAACTGGAGAGGCATCAGTGCATGCTACCCTTTATTCCCTTGGTCCAGAGCATGAAGAGAGCAACTGTGCAGGTGCAGACCAGCCAACACTACTTGCTACAAGTGTCTACTCTCCGGCACATGGAGTAAATACATTTACTCCGGCACATGGAGTAAATACCCGTAGGGGACCAGCACTTGAAGAGCTAATAACTCTTCTGCAACTCAGACAGAATTTCTGTGTTTTACATGTGAACCTGATGTAACATTAGAATACAACTTTTTGTATCTTGGCATATTTTCCTGTATCTTATTCCCCTGTGCCCTAGCTTCTAAAAATCAAAATTTAAAAAGGTGATGGGTTTGAGGGGGGGGAAGAAGGGAAAGAGTGGTGTTGTAAACAGTGTAGACTGTTTGCTTAACAGCACTATCTTTTAAAGCACGTTAGAAGTGTTGTTAAAATATGCTTAAGATGACAGGAGTGATTCCTAGACAGCTGCTGAGAGAGGCATCAGTGACAGGGGAGAGAAATTTGAAATGTAAATTATTCAGAGAAAAAAACCTAAATGCCTTTCTTCCTGGGGTTCAGAATTTAGGAATTATTTTAATGACTCCTGAAATGAAATTCAGTTGCTGTGTCCCAGGAAGCTGTCAGAATTTCAACCCCTAGACTTGTTTCATAGGCTTTCTCCTTAATAACTTGCCTGATGCGACCACTGTCTCTACTCCTACTCCTCGGGTAGGAAGAGGTGATTCTAACTGAGAGCTAGTGTTCATCTGCCCATTTGCTGTTTTATCATCTTAGGAAGTTTTGAGCTGAACTGCATATCAGGACTTGTTTCATCATGTATGAGCACAAGCTAGTGCTGTCCTTCCTATCAGACATGTAACTGAGGTCCTTCCTGTCTGAGTGGAAGTTAAGATCTGCTCACCAAGAGTAGGGAATAAACCTAGTACCCTAGATTATTAAAATCAGTTCTAACAGTGACTGGCATCCAAATCTTAAAACAATTATCTGGATATTTTAATGTCAGTTTGAACCCTCTAAGGTCCCAGAGAGGGCTGTCCCTAGCTATTCTGGGGCCCTACGCAGACCCCCCCCCCCCAAGAGGGGGGGACAGGCCTCCATGGGAGGGGGCAGGGCTGGCTTAGGAGGCAGGGGGGAACTGCCCCCCCCAACACTCACTGGAAGCGCAGCTAGGGCTCAATCGCTGCACTTCCCACCGTCAGTGAGTGCAGGCCCGATCCTGCTGCAGTCCTCAGGGGCAGGAAGAGGTGGGGCTGGGGCGAAGCAGGGCGAGGGCTTTGGGGAAGGGGTGGAGTGGGAGTGGGGCTGAGGTGGAGCAGGGGTGGGAAGAGGTAGGGCTGGGGCGGAGCAGGGGCAGGGCCATGGGGAAGAGGCAGGGCAGTGGCAGGGGCTGGAGCAGCACACAGTTGCATGGGGCACTAGGAAATTTGGTGCCCCATGCAACTGCATACTTTGTGTATGGGTAGGGACGGCCCTGGTCCCAGATGTGTATCTCTGCCATTGGTATCCCCTGTTGATGGAATACGGTGGTAAGAAGACTGGCACCTAGTCTACACCAGTAGTCCCACTATTGCTTCATGATATACTCATGTAAACAAAGCCCAAATGACTGATTTATTAGTCTTCAGACTAGGGTCCCTCATCTATAATAGAGCTAGTACAGTGTTATCTGAACCAGTTTTAAACATGGTTTAAAAATTCTGTTTAGCCTGACAGGGTTGACATGGCCTAAATACTAATAAGCAACTAAGCACTCTTTAGAAAAAGGGTTACCTCAGGTTCTGATAACAGTTCAGACTGCATAAACAGAGGTTTACTGTAGCAGCCCAATACCAGGACAGGAATCCTTGTATTTTCCCTAATTTGGTGTTGCAAACTTTACATGCAGTGGCATGTAAACATCTTCTAGAATACTCTAGATTAGCTTTTTAGCTATCAGCATGCAGCTGAGTCTTCACCCTGAATTTTTGGCTATAATTCACTCTTTTTAACTTTCCCTGACTCTGTTTACAGTATTTCCTTGCTGATTAACACTTAGGGCAGCTCCACATTCAGACCCAGAAATAACAAGAAGGGTGAGTTAAAATAATCACCAAAGAAAGTGAGTTTTTAAATCACCCCTCTTGTTATTCCAGTACAAATCTGGATGTGGAAAACACTTATTTTGGAATTGAAGTGACTAAAGTTTATTTGTTACTGAGTTTTAGATACAGTATAATTGACTTTAGCCACTTCTATTCCAAAGTAAGTATCTCCCATCCCAACATTCCAAAATCACTAAATTGATTTAGTTAATTAATTTGGTTACATGGCTGCACATTTGTGTGTAGTCTATCCCTTAGTTACAATGAGGGTGAGTTTTCCACTGCTTTGTTTCAGTTGAATACTTATCGTCTATTTGAAATACATTAACTGAATAGACTTCCATTGAGGTTAGTTTATTCTAGTTTTGTGATTGAAAGGTTATGAAAGGATGTCTGAGCACAAGCTAGCATCCCTTTAATCCCTCTATACTTGCAGGATACATTTTCACATTGAAGATCCTTCCCTTCTATCTCAAAGCCATAGAGCTACTTACAAATATTAACTGCAAACACACTGATTACCTCTCTGGTTCCAGTCATCTGTTTAAAAGTCAGATCTACATTAAAAGAGCCTGAAATAATTTATATCACTATACTGACCCCTGCAGAGCTTAACAAAAAGCAGGCAGATGTGTAGCTCATGAATGCAGATCCTCAGCACTGCATTGTGTGGTTGTATTAACAGGGGCTTTGTAACCTTCAAGGAAAAATTCCCCCACCCCAAGAGAACAAAACAATCGGTAAATCACAAAACCCCTGCGAATATCAAATATAACACCCTTCCCCCTGTATTTAAACAACGAGTATGTCTTTTAAAAAAATTAAATACTGTTTAAAGATACCATACCATTTAAAGATAGTATTTTTATGCAATAGGTAAAATAATTTTTATCTCCATTCACTAGGATAGAGATTTAATAAGGAGAGATGGAAATTGACTATTTAGAGACACCAAATTCAATATTATGTGTCAGTAAGGATTAATGGGTCAGGCTACGGGTCAGAAAACATGAGTCAACGTGTATAAACACAAAAAAAAAAAAAATCTATCTGCAGTAGAGCTGAACACAGGTCATTCTAAAATCATTAGTGAATTACGTTAAAAGACAGCTACACTTAAGGCACTTGTACTCTGTTGGCAATTTATTTTCCAAGTGACTCCATTCTCATATTTCAAATCATCCTGTAAAACTTACTTAGTTTGGCTGGCTTTCCACCACTAACTTTCTCTTCATCTAACATCATCTACACATATTCTTGTACTTGACCTTTTGCACTCTAAGCACAACTCCCCCAAACAAATCCTGAAGCAAGAAGATACAAAAAAATACAAATTATCATTACGCTTCACTGTTGAATTCCTCGGTGCCCTTCCCCTCGTCTATTTTCACTCTGTTTTGACTGGGGCTGGCCAGAAAACCAGAATTCCATTTAGCAAGAAATCAGGGTTTTGACATTTGCTTCCATTTTGCATCAGAAGGACACCTAGACTTTTTGAACTTTTTCTCTCTCACGCACCCACCTCCACTCCCAAACAAGCAATCTCTCTCTCTCTCTCTCACTAATTCACACCCACACCCACCCAGCGTGGGTAAGACACTTGCCTAGGATGTGGAAGACCTAGCTTCAAATCCCCGCCCAACTTGAAATGAGGTGGAAACCACAAAATGAATAGGCAGGTTAATGACCTAACCGTCAGTCTCAATCTAGCCCATTCTGGAAGTGGTCTCTTATTTTGACCAGAAATTCTACCCTGGACCTAAGAAATCTTCCCAATGAAATTTGTGTCAAAACCAAAATGTTTCCATGAAAAGTGTTGGTTTTGACAAATTACTGTTTTCCAATGAAAAATGCCCAACCAGCTTTAGTTTTCAGGAACTTAGATTGTAAACTTCACAGGACAGGGAGCTGTTCTTTCAAGAGCCATGCAGACCTGTTAGTAGTAACAGTGCATACAGTTCCCCGTATGCACACACAAAGGGTTGTAATCATAGAACTTTACCCTTGGTTCTTACATAATTAAATCCAGATATTATCCAAAAGACACAATATCATCATTAGAAGTCTAAGCACTACCACGATCTAAAGTTCTCTTAATTATTGTGCAGAAATTAAAGAAAAAAGGGTAACTAAGCCATGGGCAATTAGTAACACGTATCAGAAAGAAGAAGTGATTCAAGTACACAACAGAGACTGAATGGCAATGCCAAACTGCAGGATACTGTTCATAATAAATAATTAGTAGGTACTTTATTTACATCACATTGGGTCATATTCCAAGAAATACTGATTTAAAAAACCTAGCCAAAGTACTTACACTGATGATAATAGCATAGCAGCAGTGCCTGATGCTTATGCGCATGGCTAGGCATGTGAGCAGCAGCTATATGAATTTTCTGCTCGTAGAAACACTGTCCCCACAAAGCTAGCTGAATAATCGTTGTGCGGTCTCCACCTCAAAGCGAAGATGCAGCTGCTGCTCTCTAATTTGGCTTTTTTCTCCCCCGAAGGCAGGATCATTTCAGTAGCACCACCTTTCCTATTCACACTCAGAAATGCTCCTTTCATGTGGATTGCATAATTTGTCTCATAGGATTCTTTCCATATTTCAAGGAAACACTATCCCTTTCAAAGCATTCTTCCAGCGAGAGACCCTGCTTAAAACACACTGAATAGCACTTGTTATGGCACATTTAGGGTGACAAGAGTTTTTAAATGCAAAACAAGAATGCATCACCATAGCTTGAGTGTGTGTGGGGGGGGGGGCAGGGAAGCATACACACAGAAAAGAAGAAAAGGAAGGTGCCTACTTCACCCCTTAGCTTCCCAGATTCCCTCACCAAGCATGCAAAATGCTCCCCTTCCTCCGCCAGCTTGTCCCTCTCCATTGCTCAACCCCTTCCTCAAAGGCCCTTGAAACCGGCAAGTATAGCTTTTGGGCCTCAGTGCTGTTACAGTAATTCCTGGTGCCACTGTGACTCTTCCTCCATCTTCTGTACTGCGAGGCCCAATTGTGTCTGTGTTGAGAAAGTGCTGTTTTTCTCTACTTCCTTAGTGAAAATGCTATGCTACTATGCAGTGGGTTATGAGGAGCCTCAAACAGCACTCCATAATTCATAACCTGGTAGCAAGTCTGAATTGAGTCTTTGTGCATCTGGGCAGGAACAGGGCGCAGAGGGGACTGCAGAAAAGGGGGAAGAGTGTGTCTTCAGCTTGCCCTTTGTGCAATGTGGTGCTCATTCGATGTGCATGCAGCAGTGCTCAAGGCTGTTGTTTCCTCTAAGACAGTGGTTCTCAGCCAGGGGTCCAGGGTCATCTGGGAATCCATGAGTAGGTTTCAGGGCGTCTATCAAAATAAACCAGAGAGCTGGGTTGGTGTTGGACTTGCTGGGGTCCAGGGAAGAAAGCCAAAGCCCAAACCCTGCCAGGTGGGGCTGAAGCCACAGCCTGAACAAAAAAGCTTTGGGGAACCTTCTGTGCCCTCCCTGAGATCCCCTAATGCCAGTCCTGGCTTTTAAGTTACTGGATACGCAGATAAACAGTTCAGGCACAGTTGGGCCAAGGAATTTTTATAGCATGTTGGGGGCCTCAGGAAGAAAAAGGTTGAGAACCCCTGCTCTAAGAGAAATCCTGCAACAAGAGCCCCTACAATGTGAACAGATCTATCCAGCACGACAGAGACGGAGGAAGGAGTTTGCAACAGCTGCAACGTCCCCCAAATGTTCTTAAATCTGGGGGGGACAGGGAAGGACTGTCCCAGGGCACCTCCAGAGGCAGAAGAGAGGGTGAGAGGTCCACAGGGTCACTGGTTTCTTCCTTTCTCAGTGACAAAGGCTGCTAGATTTATGTTTCATCTTGGATGGGACAAACCTGCTTGTGGGACCTGACAAGGGTAAGGCCAAAAGGCATGATGGGTCTTCCTTGCTCTTGACGAATGCCTACTCAGAATTTGCCTTTGACGCTGGGCCCAAGGATGGTGGTGGGAGTGTGAGAGTGAAAGAGAAACAAACAGGGGACAAAACAAGGACTATTGAATACATGAGCTGTTTTCACAAAGGCCTTTGGTGTTGACCAAAAAGCAATCCAAACAATAATGGTAGGTGGAAAAGAAAATGGGGAGAAAGGAAAGAGATACAAGAAAAGGCGCAAAATAGACAGCAGAAATTCTTTCCCATCTGCTCCAAACAGAAACCACTGTAGCCTACCAGTTAGAAGTTTTTTTTCCCTTCTGGTCTGCACCTGCTGGCAAGAGGTCACAGTGTTTCCCTAAGCATGTGTGGACTCCCCTCTAAGGGATTCTACCAAATCTCTAAATTGTTTTCAAGTGTCTTAGCTTTTGTGTAAAACAAATGATGTTATGGTTCTGAAAAAAGTCTTCATAACATGGAGTGAAACAGATGCAGAGATGTCTGTCTGAATTTCCAGAGTCTGAAACAATAACTACATAAGAACGGCCGTACCGGGTCAGACCAAAGGTCCACCTAGCCCAGTATCTGTCTACCGACAGTGGCCAATGCCAGGTGCCCCAGAGGAAGTGAAGCTAACAGGCAATGATCAAGTGATCTCTCTCCTGCCATCCATTTCCATCCTCTGATGAACAGAGGCCAGGGACACCATTCTTTACCCTTCCTAGCTAATAGCCATTTATGG